>NW_027497374.1:0-149699 GCF_021521415.1 Bidens hawaiensis | reverse complement strand
ACTCTAAACGCATAATAATTTATCTTCAACAATGTTTCATTGATAGAATTGAGATATCTACACTATAAAAAAAACACCGAGTTTTAAAAAATATTATATAACAATACCATACTCATATTAAAGATAAAAAAAACGCTCGTTATTATGATGCATTTTTTTTAAACAATAACGTATGAAAAAATTATGGACGTTTAAAAAGTTAGAGGGGAATGACATAAAAATGATATTGATAATATAAAGTTAAAATTGAATTCAAGTAAACGATAATGTAAAAATCAGCTTTTTAATATAAAGTTAAATTGTTTTTTTTCTTTTAAGCAATGTTATATTATTTACTAAAGAACGATAATACAAATATCAATTTTTTTTTGGTGAATGAATGTGGTGATGCCACGTAAGATTTTTGTTAGCTTAGAATGATGACATGTGTCATTCTTAGTTTCATTTATTATATTAGAGATTTGTTCAATTTAGAAATAAAATATATACTGATTAGAAACGTACATGCGTAGATGTACAGTACATGTCAAGAAATTGTTTTAACCCATATGAGCAATTTCTTGGCGGACCATCACCGATGTAACAATATTTATGGAATTAAGTTTGTGTTCTCATTTCTATAAAAGTGGTGCATCACCGCTACTTGGGGTGGCTATTACATCTTATGTTGCCTCCCCTAACAAACAACAGGAAGACCGAACATAATCCATATGCCCCTTGTTAAGACATTAACTAGGATTTTGATGTATACTTTTATTTAGCAGGAGCATATATGCATATGCACACACTCTCATGATCGAGAGGCAATGTACACTTACGAGCGATACTTCCTTCTGACATATCATTCAGATCCGAAGAACTTGAAGGGTCTAGATTGGGTGCTATTAATATTAAAGAATTGGATTGATTATATTCACGAACAACAAACATAGCTTTCAAAAATTGAAAAGTGAGTATGTAATTTCAAATGCATGAATTCTTGTGTTAGTTTCACAGTTGAATTACATGTATTTATGCCACAATATTTGTAACTAACCGGCCAATTGTTAACTGTAACTGCCTATACCTACCAAACAACATTAACCGACCATCAGACACCGTCATCATGCCTGCCCATATCTTGTTCCGCTTAAATTGTCGTAGATTCAATGGTTAGCCGAAGCAAATCTACTTTACTCCAACAGTCCCCATTAAATTTGACTTATTGCAAGCTCGTTGCTCCATAAGTGCTTTTCTTCCTCTTTAGTTCTTCCTAAGTTGTTTCAAACAACTTCGTATCAGAATTATTTTGTTGATCTTTACTACAATTTGTTTCCTTAATCCGAGCCACACAAATTGCTCTTAGTCACTTTCTCCTCACTTTGATCATATCATATGATCATTCTTAACTTCTTTATACTAATCAAACCTATATCTCCAAACTCCTAATTGTCGATAATATATCATATTGGTCCCAATTAATAGCATACATTTATCCAAGCATTCTACTAAAAAGAAGGAAAAGAAAACAATGGTCTGCCCTGCTGGTCATATAATGGCTTCTTTTATCTGTAAAAACAATTGCAAATTGGTCTAAATATAATGGCCCGATTTTATTCAACAAAACAAATGTAAATAATTGGTCCCAATAAATGGTCGATGCTTCTTTCAACAGTGAAGAAACACTAAGTGACCCCGGGCAGATTACGGATAATCTGGGGGTTAAGTAGATGTTTCCCACGAGGGTTAGGTCCGGCAAAGATGGTTGTTCTTCTGATGACCTGCAAAACAGACACCGTGAGCTCGTCACTGAGAAGGGGGGTACCTCCTTGTGACCACCCTCCGGCGTGAGAATCAGACTAGATTGCTCTTGAATATAAGTGTATATTAAGAGAAATAGCTAGAGCAGATATCAGATAATATATGAAGATATAAGATGATATGATGATAATACCGTTCCAAGGTGTTGGAGTATTTATAGCCGAAGGTCGGTGTCCAAGAAGGTACAACCGGCTGTATAATATTCCTGTTCGACCAACTGTGGACTACGCACGTGTCATGCTAGTGGTTGGTGGGTAGGCAGCGGCTGATAGTGACATGGCCGGCTGTGCACTGTTCCCTTTTCCACCAACTGCAGGCTACGCACGTGCCATGATGAGGGTTGGTGAGTAGGCAGCGGCTGATAGTGACTTTAAGTACTAGAGCGTGCTGCTCGTCGTACTGTTGTCAGTGAGCTGTCGCCGCTTTGGTCAGATCTTTTGTCCATACCTTGGCAGGTACAGTACAAAAGATCCTCCAGTTGCGTACGGACTGGCTCATTTGGACGGGAGTATTCCCGGCTTTGTGCGGGAGTATTCCCGGCTTGCTCATTCCTTCTTCAGGTGACTACTGAATTATTTTGAGAGTTAGTGCCTTGTGCGTGTAGCTTTGCTGTGCGGGTAGCCTTCCCTGATGGCTAGTATCCGTAGCTGCGGGAACAGGCGGAGTACGTCACCATTGGGAGGCTTTTCCTGCGGGAACAGCTTGCGTACTGCGCGTAAGGACGTCGCGTCTCTGAGCATGGTTGGTCCTGTGGATCCAGTTGGTCTTTGCGCAGACGTCCCTCAGGAGTCTTGCGAGTTCAACTGCGCAGACGTCTCTGTTTAAGGTGAGTCTTGCGGGTCCAACCGCGCAGACGTCCCTGTTCAAGGTGAGTCTTGCGGGTCCAACTGGGCTCTGCTGGGACCTACCTCTTCAAGTCCCCCCAGTCCGATGTTCTTCTCATGAATTGTTAATAAGTGAGGTGAACTTTTGGACTTAAGCAAGGGCTTTTGAAAAGGGTTTGGTTTTAAGGTTTTCCATGGGGATTCTTCCTGCGGAAGTCCTAATGTCACGTGCAGAATTTCCCACTGTTCTGCTTGATCTTTGGGTATGATGCGGGTAGGTGTGTAACCTCCTCGCAAGTCGGGAGCGTTGAGTTTCACTTGTGTGGATTCTCCACGGGGTTTTGGTAGTTTTAAACATAGTGATCAATTATGTTAAACAACCAATTCCATCTTGGAGCTTCCAACAATCAAGTTCTCAACGTTCCCGCTATGCGGGGATGTTATATCCCTTTCCGCAAGCATGGCCCAGAAGATCCTTCTTGGTTTCAATTCCCTGCGGAGTGCTAAGTATGTGAAGGGTTTTGCCTTAACACTGTACCCGCACTCGTCTTATAGTTACTTTACTTCCAAGGTATTCTTGGCTTCAATTCCCTGCGGGTGCTAAGTATGTGAAGGGTTTTGCCTTGACACTGTACCCGCACCCGTCTTATAGTTACTTGGTTGTCGAGGTATTCTTGGCTTCAATTCCCTGCAGGTGCTAAGTATTTGAAGGTTTTGCCTTGACACTGTACCCGCACCTGTCTTATAGTTACTTGGTTGCCAAGGTAAGGGGTATGGTCCCGCTTACTTTTGAATCTTTTTGATTTGCGTTATAAACGTTATATGACTTGCTCATGCATATTATAGGTTAATTTGGCACTTGTTTTGCCCGCAATAACAATATATGATTCGCTCGTGCATACTTTAGTTTAACTTAGCAAATTTCCAAGTGTTTTGAATAAGTTAACCATTCGACGCGTGGTTGTCAATAGGGTTAGTGTTCAGTTTCCTCTATCATGATTGTGCAGGTAGGACAGTCACTTTCATTTAGTGGGATGACCAATCTTCGCCTATAACTGACCTGCGTGAAGGTTTGCCGTTTTTTGTGTTATGCGGGTTTTGCCGCCGTCCACACGCAACGACTTCTTTTCACACTTATTTATGCGGTGAATACCGGCATATCAGTGTTTTGAATAAGTTAAACCTTTCGACGCGCGGTTGTCAATAGGTTAATGTTCAGTTTCCTCTATCATGATTGTGCGGGTAGGACCGGCACTTTCATTTAGTGGGATGACCGAACTTCACCTATAACTGACCTGCGTGAAGGTTATCCTCATCTGTTAGAAATTTTTATCGTTTTTTGTGCTTATGCGGGTTTTGCCGCCGTCCACACGCAACGACTTACTTCCCCACTTATTTATGCGGTGAATACCGGCATATCAGTGTAAGACCATCAGCGTCAATGTGATAAGGAGAATCATTTCCATTAGAAGTGGCTCTGGGCCTTTTCTTTACAAGTTTGGAATTGATCTACATGCAACCTGTGTAATTGAACTCCCCTGTTCTTGGGATGGGAGTGTCATCGAGCCTTTCGAGCCGATATTCACCTGGTTCGGAATCTCGTTGTTTACGCAGTATGTAGTCTCCAACATTGAAGCTGCAGTTTCATTCGTGTTTTCCCCAACTGGGGTTCTACACGCATTAGCCTGCTCAGCGTTCATTATGCCACAAGGTACGTGAGTTTCCCATCTCTGACAAATGCTTCGACGATGTCCTTCAAGTCTAAGCATTCCTCGGTGGTGTGGCCTCTTGTCCTGTGGAAGTCACAGAATTTGCTTTGATCAGCGTTTGGACGCTGTCGGATAATTGGAGCCTCTGGCCATGGGAGTCTCTCGGTGGCGAATATCTCGGTGACGCTTTTGGTGAGTGGCGTCCATCTGACGTTCCGGTTCGACGACTGCATGTTATCCTTTCCGCCTAACCGAGGGCGAGAGCTGGATGAGGTGTCAAAGTTTACCCTTGACTGCCAAATGCCTAGCTTCCTCTTTTTGTTTAGTCGGGCGGTGAGGACGTTGTTTTCTCTTGTTTTCTGGGTGTAGAGGTTTGTGCTCTGGGGAAGATCTCTACCCAGTTGCTTTTCCGTTTCCGCGAAGCGTTTAGCTGCTGTCATGATGGCATCCCACGTGGATGGCATGCCATCTTTACCCGTTAAGGTGCGGATGAGCTCTAGGTCCTTCGCGCCCTGGATGAAAGCAGCGCGAATAAGATCTTCGCTAATAGTGCCCAGACTTAGCTTCTTTGAATTGAAGCGCGTGATGAAGTCTAGTAAAGACTCATCTTCCTCTCGGATGCAGTTGAGGATCGTCCATTGCTCTTCGGTATACTTTCTTTGTTGGCTGAACTTTTGCTGGAAGTCCGCCCAATCGTAGATGTGGTGGACCGGTAGACGGTCAAACCACGCTCTGGCTGCTCTAACCAGCGTCATCTGGAACATATAACACCACGTGGGTTCCGTCCAGTTGCTGACGGTTGCCCCTGCTATGAATCTGTTCAAGTGATCGTCTGGGTCGGATATACCATCATAAGTGCCGATGTTGGACATCTGTTTGGCACTTCTCGGGGCGATTGCTTCCGCAATGTCCCTTGCAAACTTGGACGTTCCCGCATTTGCAGCAGTTGGTCTAAAGGTTTTGGAGAAGTCACGTGGGTTTCCCCCCGCGTTCCTTGGTTTGAAAGTTTCTCCGAAATTCCTTCTCGGTTGGAAGTCCGTTTCCTTACGCTTCCCTTTCGCCCTATGGCGAGGGTTTGAGTCGGTGTCGGATTCCTCCCGATCATCGTCCGAGGACTTGCACTCGTTGCTCATGTTGAGCTGTTGTTGAGTGCTTCCAAATTCGTCAGCCTGTTGGATGGAACGTAAGCGTTCGTCCAACTCAGCTTGGAATTCCTTCTGACGTACTTCCGCCCACGCTTTAACTTGTTCAAGTGTTTGGCGGGGGAACCTCGTCTGTTGTCTTTCCACCTGGGTATCAACGAATCCCATGGGATGATTGTTTACTGCACTTGCCCCGGCTCGGGTAACCGGGGTAGTGTTTGTAAAATTTACTGCACTTGCCCCGGCTTGGGTAACCGGGGTAGTGTTCGTAAAATTTGTGTAGTCGCCGGTGTTCCTCCCAGTAGCTGGGGTTGTGATTACCGGGGTTTCTTGGTCACTCGCTGGCCTTGGGACCGGAGTAACTTTAACAATCTTTCCAGAAGTTTTGAAAAAACTGAGAAAAGTTCTAGCTTTTATGCACGGATGGCGCCAATGAAGAAACACTAAGTGACCCCGGGCAGATTACGGATAATCTGGGGGTTAAGTAGATGTTTCCCACGAGGGTTAGGTCCGGCAAAGATGGTTGTTCTTCTGATGACCTGCAAAACAGACACCGTGAGCTCGTCACTGAGAAGGGGGGGGTACCTCCTTGTGACCACCCTCCGGCGTGAGAATCAGACTGGATTGCTCTTGAATGTAAGTGTATATTAAGAGAAATAGCTAGAGCAGATATCAAATAATATATGAAGATATAAGATAATATATCCCATCTCCTATTAAACAAAATTTAACAACAAAATTTCCAAAACCAATTAGGTACATAGAGTAATATGGTCCAAGTTTCGTTCAACAAAACAAGTTAAGTTGTTTAATCGGTCCTTATCCATTCTACTAAATGGTCCAAGTTTCTTTCAAGAGTAAACAAAACGTGGTTCTTTATCCTTGTATAATATACAAGATTTTTTCCAAAACATTTATGAATATATAGAGTTAATTTTCTTCAACAAAAAAACAAAATTGAGTGTTTGATTGATCCTAGCTTATTATACTAATCCTAGCCCATTATACTATTTAAGTGGTCCAAGATTTCTTAGAAGTTGACAACGTTCACCACCTACTGATAGTTCTTGACAGATTGGCTCTCATACTATAGCAAGATTGGATGGTTATATTCCAAGAACAATAAGCAGAGCAGAGCTTTTCTTCAAATTAAAAAGTGAGCCTCTGAATTCAAAGTGTTAATTTATACTACAATATTTCTAACAACTAAAGGTGTTAGCAGAAACCATCATAGCTAGCTGCATATAACTACCAATGAATTTGCCTGAGGTCCTGATCGAGCAACTCTAGTTTAGCCCAACAGATGCTTGGTGTGCCATGATCTATTCGGCCCGGTTGATGGAAACTACTTTCATAGGGAGCTCGTTCCATTGGGTCGCTTAGACATCTTCACAAAGAGTCCTCCACGACCACTTCTCCGCCCGAAGTGGGGTTTTAATGATCAAAAGGCTATTCAAAAAATAAAGTCAAAGCCCACTCTATATATTGTTGTAAACGTTATGCTCAATTATCTGAGATATGCAATGGAATTTCCATCGTAAACAAACAACTCTCTCACTCTCTCCCTTCGGCCGAACCAAGCACACACCACCACCACCATTTTGTTGGAACTAGGAGGAACTAGGATCAAGAGGTGATTTCAAGGCTTCTCCAAGGAATCAACACCCTCTTTTCTTGCTTTTGGTTAGTAAAAACCACCACCACTTCTTGTACTCTCTTTACATATGAGTCTTGTCTAAGACTTGTTCTTTCACCCAAAGAAAGTGTAAAACAAAGATGGTTTTCAAAAGAAACTAAATCAAGAGTAAGAATGGTGCAATATCAAGTGTAGGATTCTTGTATTTTCTTTTGGTATTTTCGGCCCATGTATGTATGTATGTATGTATATGATTTGTTGTAAGTCTTGAATGCTAGTGGAAATACTTGTTTGTGTATGGATGGATTGGTATTTATGAAAGATGATCATATTATTGTGTTATGATATATTTTTGTGTTATTGTGGATGGTGATGGTGAAAACGTGATGATGATGATTGATGGTGGTTATGGACATAAAAATGGTGGTAAAAGGTTAAGGCAATAAGTAGGTTTTGAAACCCACTAACTTATAAAAGGTGTTTTATAAAAAGTTTACTTACAAAAGGAACTTTATGGACTTTAGAAACTAGATGATGGATTTTGTTGGACAAATGACTAGTAAAGCTTAACAAGACAAAAAGGTTATTTAGAAAAGTGGTAATAAAAGGCTAGTGTCATAAAAAGCTTATGAAAAGGTTACTAGTGATTTTATAAAAATCACCAACTTTAGGACCTTGAACACTTGGACTCATGGACATATTATGGACTTAGAAATATAAGTCTAGTAAACTTAGAATGGAAAAATGGTCAAGGCTTGGTGAATAAAAAGTGTAGTTAAGACTTTCCTAAACAGGAAACTTTATTGGATTTCTTAACGGGTTTAAGAGCTTTAGAGACAACCTGGACTATTTGATGCTATTTTTGTGATAAATAGACATATCTAAGATACTTGAAACTTCCGTTTGGTTGGAATGGGTCGTGTTGAGCGGGATTTGAGATTCGGGTGAATCTCTAGATTATGACCAAATAATAATAAGATAAAATCTTATTTATGGGAATGTTATGAACTTATGATTTTAACAAAAGAAAGTCATAGTAATATTAAAACGTTTTTGACGTGGACTTACTTGATAAATAATATTTTTGAGAAAATATTATCTTTAGACTATACGAAAGGATACGTAAACTATAGTTGACAAAATAAACATTTTGGTCATGATCGAGAGGAACTTGGGAAGTTAAGATAATATAAGACTTTATATTATCTTGTGATATGCTTGATTCTGTGGATAAATTGCTAAGTGTCACCAGTAGGGATTGTTACTAGTTTTGCGCCAAAAGTCAAACGAGTCAAACCTATAGTCAAACGTTTTTGCAAAACATACTTAAATACCAATTTGGGTGATTGGACTTTAGACAAGCAATATTATTGCTTGAATAAAGACCTTACGGTCTTATCCGTTTATAGGACGCGGCTAGGTCGGGTTGCGTTTGGAAACACGCTTTTACTATATTATTTGCTTGGATTTTTGCTTGCTTTAAGGCGAGTTTCACGGCCTCTCGTTTTACTATTTTTTAAACGCTTATGGGGGAGAATACACGCTTTTGTTTACTTGAACTATATGGCTGAAAATTCTTTTGCTTGGATACATGAGTAACCTAAAACCACTTAAGTCCTCAAACTGTCGGTTATATCGTTAATTTCGGTTAGGAGCGAGGAATAATGGATAGATCTATTGGGTTGACACCCCCGTTTGTAGGCCATGGCTATGGTTACGAATCCATTATTGGCCTTATACATTTTGGCATTTGTTGTGGTTTACAAATTGACGTTATTGAGGCACGTAAAGTCAGCATCGATATAACTCATGGTAGGTACGAGCACCACGCGTTATATTGTCATATAACGACTGTTGACTTTCGGTCACATGGTTATGTGAATACTCAAATGTTTTCCACAAATATTTTTGGTGAAAATTCCAATTTGACTCCCTGAAATATATCGTCTGGAGATGGAATAGCTCCTAAAAACGAAATTGCGCATTTTGGACGTTTGTGATATTTGGGTGGGTCAGTATATGCCATTTCCGTCAGTCGACCGGCGTTGACTAACCAAAAAAAGTTGAAATGACCATTTTACCCCCATATCTTCATCTTCATCATCTAACCCAAAATCTTCATCATCTAACTCAGAACCTTCTTCATCTTCATCATCTTGTTTATCTCAACAACCCTATTTTTTAAATATGGGGCTTTTTCAAATCTTGTCCAAAATCTACAATTCTAATTTGGTATAATAATAATAGTAATCTGAGAACCAAAACTTCATCCATGGCTGCCCAATTCTTAAGTTTATAATAATAATAATAATAATAATCTTATGTCACGCACCACTTACCGGAAACCAAATGTCCTCCACCACCACCACCGTGGTTGTTCTAGACAACGGCGGCGGCCAAGTAAATGTCGGGTTCGGCGGCGAACGCGACCCCCGCCCGAAACATACAATTTCACCCTCACCATTCTCTAATTTTACCCCGCCCGAAACATAAAAGCACAAAAAGACACATGACCGGAAAAACAAGATGGCCGGAATCCATGGCGACGGTGGCAGCCGTGGCGGCGGAATGGTGCCGGAGGTTAGGGGTTTTGATCGGAATGATTTATGGGTGCCGTGGTTGAATTATTGAAGCGATTGGTGGTGGCATTTGAGAGATTTGAGGGTTTGAGTGATGAAATCTAGGGTTTGAGGATTTGAGAGATTTGATTACTTGTTATGAAAATGATGATGAAGATGATGATATTAAGAGGGATTACTTGGTGGTGGGTTTGAGAATTTGAGGTTGTTGATGATGAAGATGAGATGATTTTGTTGATGAGATGATGTTTTTGATGACCATTACAATACAATACATGCCTTCTGATGTTCTACGATTATTGTTATTATTATTATTATTATTATTATTATTATTATTTATTAGAAGAAGTTGTTAAAATACCCTTAATATGTTGGTATTATTACTATAATACCAACAGTCAACTGACGGAATGGCACAGACTGACCCGCCCAAACATCACAGACGTCCAAAATGCGCAATTTCGTTTTCAGGGGCTATTCCATCTCCCGACGATATATTTCAGGGAGTCAAATTGGAATTTTCTCATATTTTTGCGATGTTGAAGATGAGCGCACCCCACCGCTAAACCTTTTGATTAGTGGTTTGATACCGTAAAAAAACCATTTTTGTTTTACATTACACTTTTTTCTTTGTAAACAATGTGTTGTGGATGGTTGTGACTAGTGACTTAAAAAATAAGCTGGAATTAGAACAACATAAACGGATAATATAATTACAATTTTAATCTATATTATTGAGAGGTTGGCTAATCGTAATTTTTTTTATTGTAGTGATATACTAAACACGACATTTACTTTTAAAAAAAATATTCAATTTGTAAAATTGTGTGAAAGAATATAAAATAAAATAAACTACAATATAAAATATATATATTCTAATATAAAAGTGTATGTTAATTAAAATATTTTGTTTACAAATAAACTATTTCAATAAATTAAGATATTAAATAAAATATAATTATGCATTTTAAAAAAAATGATGTGATTGTAACCAACAATCCTAAACTAATAAAAGAAAACAAAAAATGCACATGTCACTCTCGCATCCCTTCCCATCCAATTTTTCCCGGCAAAACTCTTACACTATATTCTTGGAAAATTAATTAGTTTGCTTTAAAAAGAGTTTGCCCACTAACATGAAACTATTTATTTATTTACGGTGTAAAACAATACTTTCTCTTTTTGTAGGATGTGTAGCTAATAAAAATGAAATGGTTAGACAAAAAAAATATATCTGTAAATATGAAGTGTACGAATTGTATCCGTAGTTTAATTCGGCACGTTTTAAACATTGACGAATGTTGTTTTACCATCAATTTTGGTTGGAAGTAACAATATTGCTCATTTTCATGTGGTGTTTAGATTATTGATTAAATACTAGCAAACACTCGCATAAACATTTCCCAAGTCACAACTTTCTAGAGAATGAAAATTACGAAAGAATATATAACACAAGTGTTCCTTTAAATCTGTTTCACATCAAAAAAAGGAAATAACGTCGTTTTCAACTATTAATGATAAGTGGCTTCTATTATTTTTTGATGAAACTAACACGTATATCACAAACACATTAACCACCTGATACTGCTAGCTTACTATCTCCAAGAAGAGCAGCAACATGCATTTTGGTTGACTGGTTGACCTCGGATTTGAACTATATATCCTATCGCAAAGCGTGGGCACTCTGCTAGTTAATATATACATGTAATAAATGACTGTAAACAACACATTACAATACAATAAACGTAGTAGAACGACATAATAATGGTATGTAATATATGAGTATTAAACATTAAACAACATAATACATGCAATGAAGTTGGTATAGGTACAAGTAAAGGAAATATATAAAGGTAAATCAAATACTAAATTTATGTTTCTTTAAATTCAAATGAATCGAAATTAATGATTAAAAAATGAAGTTGGAGGAGATTCACATCAAAAATTGAGTTTATGTTCGTGTTTTAATACCGAACGCGATATGTTGGGTTAGATATATCCATTTTGAGTAGTCATAGGAATTTGGCAAATTATAAAGATGTTTTTTATTCTTATTTAAAATATATCATGTTATATATATTACTATATACCAGCGTTATCCCGGTTAACATTCCTTGTGGTGTCAGCATCTTTCTTGGATTCAAACTCATGTATCAATTAGAGCATCATGTATCTTGTATCTTACTGTAACAGATTGTATGTTATTATGAAGGTGCACTACACTTGCAGAAAAGCTAGCGGTTATTGAACAAGTTAATTAGTTTTCTTTAAAAGGAGTTTGCAAACTAATAAGAAATTATTTATTATACTTTCTCTATTTTTAGGATGTGTAGCTAATAGAAATGAAATGGCTAGACAAAGAAAGTATACATGTAAAATATGAAGTGAACAAATTGTATTTGTAGTTTAATTCGGCACCTTTTAATCATTGACGAATGTTGTTTTACCATCAATTTTGGTTGTAACTTTTGTCGGTGGTGTTTAGGTTATTGACAAAATACAAGCAAACACTCGCATAAACTTTTGCCAAGTCACAGCTTTCTATAGAATGCAAATTACGAATGAATATATAACACAAGTGTTCCTTGAAATCTATTTCACATCAAAGAAGAAAATAACGGGGTTTTCAATTATTAATGATAAGTGGCTTCTATTATTTTTCATGAAACTAACACGTATATCAGAAACACATTAACCACCTGATAATGCTAGTTTACTATCTCCAAGAAGAGCAGCTACATGCATTTTGGTTAACTACTTGACCTCGAATCTGAACAATATATCCCATCACAAAGCGCAGGCACACTGTTTGTTAATATATACATGTAATAAATGACTCTATACAACACAATATAATAAACCTAGCAAAATGACTTAATAAAGTATGTAATAAATGACTATTAAACATTAAACAACACAATACATACAATGAAGTTGGTGTAGGTAAAAGTAAAGGAAATATATAAAGGTAAATCAAATACTACATTTATGTTTCTTTAAATTCAAATGAATCGAAGTTAATGATTTAAAAATGAAGTTGGAGGAGAGTCACATCAAAAATTGAGTTTATGTTCGTGTTTTAATACCGACCGTGATATGTTGGGTAATATATATCCATTTTGGGTAGTCATAGGAATTTGGAAAATTAGAAAGATGTTTTTTTCATTCTTATTTAAAATATATCATATTATACATACTACTATATGTCAGCGTGATCCCGGTTAACATTCCTTTTGGTGTAAGCATCTTTCTTGGGTTCAAAATCATGTATCAATTAGAGTATCATGTATTTTGTATATTACTGTAAAAGATTGTATGTTTTTATGCAGGCGCGCTACACTTACAGAAAAGCTAGCGGTTCTTGAACAAGTTAATTAGTTTGCTTTAAAGAGAGTTTGCTCACTAACAAGAAATTATTTATTTATTTATGGTGTAAAACATTACTTTCTCTTTTTGTAGGATATGTAGCTAATAAAAATGAAATGGTTAGACAAAAAAAGTATAAATGTAAAAATATGAAGTGAACAAATTGTATTTGTAGTTTAATTCGGCACGTTTTAATCATTGAGGAATGTTGTTTTACCATCAAATTTGTTGTAAGTAACCATATTGCTCTTTTGTCAGTGGTGTTTAGGTCATTGACAAAAATACAAGCAAACACTCGCAAAAAATTTTTTGCCAAGTCACAACTTTCTATAGATTGCAAATTACGAATGAATATATAACACAAGTGTTCCTTGAAATCTATTTCACATCAAAAAAGAAAATAACGGGGTTTTCAACTATTAATGATAAGTGGCTTCTATTATTTTTTTCATGAAGCTAACACGTATATCACAAACACATTAACCACCTGATAATGCTAGCTTACTATCTCCAAGAAGAGCAGCAACATGCATTTTGGTTGACTGCTTGACCACGAATTTGAACAATATATCACGTCGCAAAGCGCGGGCACTATGCAAGTAAATATATACATGTAATAAACGACTGAATACAACACAATACAATATAATAAACCTAGTAAAATGACATAATAAAGGTATGTAATATATGACTATTAAACATTAAACAACATAATACATGCAATGAAGTTGGTATAGGTAAAAGTAAAGGAAATATATAAAGGTAAATCAAATACTAAATTTATGTTTCTTTAAATTCAAATGAA
The DNA here is from genome assembly GCF_021521415.1 of Bidens hawaiensis. Lineage (NCBI taxonomy): Eukaryota > Viridiplantae > Streptophyta > Magnoliopsida > Asterales > Asteraceae > Bidens > Bidens hawaiensis. The sequence continues at coordinate 135,838 of NW_027497374.1, read as the reverse complement.
TCGAAATTAATGATTAAAAAATGAAGTTGGAGGAGATTCACATCAAAAATTGAGTTTATGTTAGTGTTTTAATACCGACCGCGATATGTTGGGATATATATATACATTTTGGGTAGTCATAGGAATTTGGCAAATTAGAAAGATGTTTTTTTTATTCTTATTTAAAATATATCATATTATACGTACTACTATATATCAGCGTGATCCCGATTAACATTCCTTGTGGTGTAAGCATATTTCTTGGGTTCAATCTCATGAATCAATTAGAGCATCATGTATTTAGTATATTACTGTAAAAGATTGTATGTTTTTATGCAGGCGTGCTACACTTGCAGAAACGCTAGCGGTCCTTGTACAAGTTAATTAGTTTTCTTTAAAGGGAGTTTGCTCGCTAACAAGAAATTATTAATTTATTTGTGGTATTTATGGTGTAAAACAATCGTTTCTCTTTTATAGGATGTGTAGCTAATAAAAATGAAATGGTTAGACAAAAAAAGTATATCTGTAAAATATGAAGTGAACAAATTGTATTTGTAGTTTAATTCGGCACCTTTTAATCATTGACGAATGTAGTTTTACCATTAGTTATGGTTGTAAGTAACCATATTGCTCTTTTTCATCTGGTGTTTAGGTTATTGATAAAATGCTAGCAAAGACTCGCACAACTTTTGCCAAGTCACAACTTTCTAGAGAATGCAAATTACGAATGAATATATAATCATGTGTTCCTTGAAATTTGTTTTACATCAAAAAAGGATATTTACGGGGTTTTCAACTAATAATAATAAGTGTCTTATATTATTTTTTAATGAAACTAACACGTATATCACAAACACATTAACCACCTGATAATGCTAGCTTACTATCTCCAAGAAGAGCATCAACACGCATTTTGGTTGACTGCTTGACCTTGGATTTGAACAATATACCCCTCGCAAAGCGCAGGCACTCTGCTAGTTAATATATACATGTAATAATCGACTGTAAACAACACAACACAATACAATACAATACAATAAACCTAGTAGAACGACATAATAAAGGTATGTAATAAATGACTATTAAACATTAAACAACACGATACATGCAATGAAGTTGGTATAGGTAGAAGTAGAAGGAAATATATAAAGGTGAATCAAATATTAAATATATGTTTTTTTAAATTCAAATGATCGAAATTAATGATTTAAAAATGAAGTTAGAGGAGAGTCATATCAAAAATTGAGTTTATCTTCGTGTTTTAATACCGACCGCGATATGTTGGGTTAGATATATCCATTTTGGGTAGTCATAGGAATTTGGCAAATTAGAAAGATGCTTTTTTATTCTTATTTAAAATATATTATATTATATATACTACTATATGTCAGCGTGATCCCTGTTAACATTCCTTGTGGTGTAAGCATTTTTCTTGGGTTCAAACTCATGTATCAATTAGAGCATCATGTATACTAAAGACATGAATAAAATGCCCCTCAGAAATATACTATATTTTGTATCTTTCTATAAAAGATTGTATGTTTTTAGGCAGGCGCGCTACACTTGCAGAAAAGCAAGCGGTTCTTGAACAAGTTAATTAGTTTGCTTTAATAGGATTTTTCCCACTAACAAGAAATTATATTTATTTATTAGTGGTGTAAAATAATACTTTCTCTTTTTGTAGGATGTGTACCTAATAAAAACGATATGGTTAGATAAAAAATGTACATCTAGTTTAATGGCACGTTTTAAACATTGACGAATGTTGTTTTACCATCAAATTTGGTTGTAAGTAACCATATTGCTCTTTTGCATGTGGTGTTTAGGTTATTGACAAAATACAAGAAAACAATCGCATAAACTTTTCCCAAGTCACAACTTTCTGTAGAATGCAAATTACGAATGAATATATAACACAAGTGTTCCTTAAAATCTGTTTCACATCAAAAAAAATAAATAAATAAATAAATAAATAAATAGCAGGGTTTTCAACTATTAATGATAAGTGGCTTCTATTCTTTTCTCATGAAACTAACATGAATATCACAAACACATTAACCGCCTGATAATGCTAGCTTACTATCTCCAAGAAGAGCAGCAACATGCATTTTGGTTAACAGCTTGCCCTCAATATATCCTGTCGCAAAGCGCAGGCACTCTGCTAGTTAATATATACACGTAATAAACGACTTTAAATAACACAATACAATATAATAAACCTAGTAGAACGGCATAATAAGGGTATGTAATAAATGACTATTAAACAACACAATACATGCAATGAAGTTGGTATAGGTAGAAGTAGAAGGAAATATATAAAGGTAAATCAAATATTAAATTTAGGTTTCTTTAAATTCAAATGAATCGAAATTAATGGTTTAAAAATGAAGTTGGAGGAGAGTTACATCAAAAATTGAGTTTCTGTTCGTGTTTTAATACTGACCGCGATATGTTGGGTTAGATATATCCATTTTGGGTACTCATAGGAATTTGGCAAATTAGAAAGATGTTTTTTTATCATTATTTAAGATATATCATATTATATATACTACTATATGTCAGTGTGATCCCGGTTAACATTCCTTGGGGTGTAAGCATCTTTCTTGGGTTCAAACTCATGTATCAATTAGAGCATCATGTATTTTGTATATTACTGTAAAATATTGTATGTTTTTATGAAGGCGTGTTACACTTTCAGAAAAGCTAGCGGTTCATGAATAAGTAATTAGTTTGCTTTGATGGGAGTTTGCTCATTAACAAGAATCTATTTATTTATTTATTTATGGTGTAAAACAATACTTTCTCTTTTTATAGGATGAATAGCTAATAAAAATGAAATTGTTAGACAAAAAAAGTATATCTGTAAAATATGAAGTGAATAAATTGTATTCCTAGTTTAATTCGGAACCTTTTAATCATTGATGAATGTTGTTTTACCATCAATTTTGGTTGTAAGTAACCATATTGCTCTTTTGCATGGGGCGTTTAGATTATTGATAAAATACTAGCAAACACTCGCATAAACTTTTGTCAAGTCACAACTTTCGAGAGAATGCAACATACGAATGAATATATAACACAAGTGTTCCTTAAAATCTGTTTCACATCAAAAATGGAAATTAACGGGGTTTTCAACTACTAATGATAAGTGGCTTCTATTATTTTTTCATAATACTAACACGTATATCACAAACTCATTAACCACCTAATAATGCTAGCTTGATATCTCCAAGAAAATCAGCAACAAGCATTTTGGTTGACTGCTTGACCTTGGATTGGAGTAATATATCCCGTCGCAAAGTGCGAGCACTGTGCTAGTTAATATATACACGTAATAATCGACTGCAAATAACACAATACAATACAGTAAACTAGTAGAACGACACAATAAAGGTATGTAATAAATGACTATTAAACATTAAACAACACAATACATGTAATGAAGTTGGTATAGGTAGAAGTAGAAGGAAATATATAAAGGTAAATCAAATATTAAATTTATGTTTATTTAAATTCAAATGAACAAAATGATTTAAAATTGAAGTTGGAGGAGAGTCACATCAAAAATTGAGTTTTTGTTCGTGTTTTAATACCGACCGCGATATCTTGGGTTAGATATATCCATTTTGGGTAGTCATAGGAATTTGGCAAATTACAAAGAAGTCTTTTTATTCTTATTTAAAATATATCATATTATATATACTACTATATATCAGCGTGATCCCGGTTAACATTCCTTGTGGTGTAAGCATCTTTCTTAGGTTCAAATTCATGTATCAATTAGAGCATCATGTATTTTATATCTTACTGTAAAAGATTGTATGTTTTTATGCAGGCGCGCTACACTTGCAGTAAAGCTAGCGGTTCTTGAACAAGTTAATTTGTATTCTTTAAAAGGAGTTTGCCCACTAACAAGAAATTATTTATTTATTTATGGTGTAAACAATACTTTCTCTTTTTGTAGGATGTGTAGCTAATAAAAACTAAATGGTTAGAAAAAAAAGTATATATGTAACATATGAAGTGAACAAATTGTATTTGTAGTTTAATTCGGCACTTTTTAATCATTGACGAATGTTTTAACATCAATTTTGGTTGTAAGTAACCATATTGCTCTTTTGCATGTGGTGTTTAGGTCATTGATAAAATACTAGCAAACACTCGCATAAACTTTTGCCAAGTCACAACTTTCTAGAGAATGCAAATTATGAATGAATATATAACACAAGTGTTTTCTAAAATCTGTTTCACATCAAAAAAGGAAATAATGTGGTTTTCAACTATTAATGATAAGTGGCTTCAATTAATTTTTTCATGAAACTAACAAGTATATCACAAACACATTAACCACCTAATATTTCTAGCTTATTATCTCCAAGAAGAGCAGCAACATGCATTTTGGTTGACTGCTTGACCTCGAATTTGAACAATATATTTCGTCGCAAAGCGCGGGCACTCTGCTAGTTAATATATACATGTAATAACCGACTATAAAAAATACATTAAAATATAAGATAAATATTAGAACAACATAATAAAGGTATGTAATAAATGACTATTAAACATTAAACAATCAATGCATGCAATGAAGTTGGTATAGGTAGAAGTAGAAGAAAATATATAAATGTAAATCAAATATTAAATTTATGTTTCTTTAAATTCAAATGAATCGAAATTAATGATTTGAAAATGAAGTAGGAGGAGTGTCACATAAAAAAATTGAGATACTGTTTGTGTTTTAATACCGACCGCGATATGTTGGGTTAGATATAACCATTTTGGGTAGTCATACGAATTTGGCAAACTAGAAAGATGCTTTTTTATTCTTATTTAAAATATATCATATTATATATTCTACTATATGTCAGCGTGATCCCGGTTAACATTCCTTGTGGTGTAAGCATTTTTCTGGAGTTCAAACTCATGTATCAATTAGAGCATCATGTATACTAAAGAGATGAATAAAATGCCCCTCAGAAATATACTATATTTTGTATCTTTCTGTAAAAGATTGTATGTTTTTATGCAGGCTCACTACACTTGCAGAAAAGCAAGCGGTTCTTGAACAAGTTAATTAGTTTATTTTAATAGGAGTTTGCCCACTAACAAGGAATTATTTATTTATTTATTTTATGTATAAAACAATACTTTCTCTTTTTGTAGGATGTGTAGCTAATAAAATTGAAATGGTTAGATAAAAAAAGTATATATGTAAAATATGAAGTGAACAAATTGTATTTGTTGTTTAATTCGGCACATTTTAAACATTGACGAATGTTGTTTTACCATCAAATTTGGTTGTAAGTAACTATATTGCTCTTTCGCGTGTGGTGTTTAGGTTATTGACACAATATAAGAAAACACTTGCATAAACTTTAGCCAAGTCACAACTTTCTATAGAATGCAAATTAAGAATGAATATATAACACAAGTATTTCTTAAAATCTGTTTCACATCAAAAAAATAATAATAATAACGGGGTTTTCAACTATTAATGATAAGTGGCATCTATTATTTTTTCATGAAACTAACACGTACATCACAAACACATTAACCTCCTGATAATGCTAACTTACTATCTCCAAGAAGAGCAGCAACATGCACTTTGGTTGACCGCTTGACCTCGAAATTGAACATGCATTTTGGTTTATTGCTTGACCTCGAATTTGAACAATCGAATTTGAACAATAAATCCTGTCGCAAATCACGGGCACTCTGCTAGTTAATATATACACGTAATAAATGACTGTAAACAACACAATACAATATAATAAACCTAGTAGAACGACATAATAAAGGTATGTAATAAATGACTATTAAACATTAAACAACACAATACATTGAATGAAGTTGGTATAGGTAGAAGTAGAAGGAAATATAGAAAGGGAATTCAAATATTAAATATAGGTTTCTTTAAATTCAAATAAATCAAATTAATGTTTTAAAAATGAAGTTGGAGGAGACTCGCATCAAAAATTGAGTTTATGTTCGTGTTTTAATACCGACCGCGATATGTTGGGTTAGATATATCCATTTTGGGTAGTAATAGAAATTTGGCAAATTAGAAAGATGTTTTTTTATTATTATTTAAAATATGTCATATTATATATACTACTATATGTCAGCGTGATCCCGGTTAACATTCCTTGTGGTGTAAGCCTTTTTCGTGGGTTCTAACTTATGTATCAATTAGAACATATTGTATTTTGTATATTAGTGTAAAGAAAGATTGTATTCTTTTATGCAGGCGCGCTACATTTGCAGAAAAGCTGGCGGTTCTTGAACAAGTTAATTAGTTTGCTTTAAATTTGCTCATTACAAGAAATTATTTATTTATTTATGGTGTAAAACAATACTTTCTCTTTTTGTAGGATGTGTAGCAAATAAAAATGAAATGGTTAGACAACAAAAGTATATCTGTAATATATGAAGTGAACAAATTGTATTGTAGTTTAATTCGGAACGTTTTAATCAATGACGAATGTTGTATAACCATCAATTTTGGTTGTAAGTAACCATATTGCTATTTTGCATGTGGTGTTTAGGTTATTGATAAAATACTAGCAAATAATCGCATAAACTTTCGCCAAGTCACTACTTTCTAGAGAATGCAAATTACGAATGAATATATAACATAAGTGTTTCTTGAAATCTATTTCACATCAAAAAAAGGATATTAACGTGGTTTTCAACTATTAATGATAAGTGGCTTCTATTATGTTTTTCATGAAACTAACACGTATATCACAAACACATTAACCACCTGACAATGCTAGCTTACTATCCCCAAGAAGAGCAGCAACATGCATATTGGTTTACTGCTTGACCTCGGATTTGAACAATATATCCCGTCGCAAAGCGCAGACACTCTGCTAGTTAATATATAAATGTAATAACCGACTGTAAACAACACAGTGCAATACTATAAACCTAGTAGAACGACATAATAAAGGTATGTAATAAATGACTTTTAAACATTAAACAACACAATACATGCAATGAAATTGGTATAGGTAGATATATAAGGAAATATATAAAGGTAAATCAAATATTAAATTTATGTTTCTTTAAATTCAAATGAATCGAAATTAATTATTTAAAATGAAATTTTAGGTAGTCATAGGAATTTGGCAAATTAGAAAGATGCTTTTTTTATTCTTATTTAAAATATATCATATTATATTTACTACTATATGTTATCGTGATCCCGGTTAACATTCCTTGTGGTGTAAGCATCTTTCTTGGGTTTAAACTCATGTATCAAATAGAGCATCATGTATCTTAAGGAGATGAATAAAATGCCCCTGAGAAATATACTGTATTCTGTATCTTACTGTAAAAGATTGTATGCTTTTATGCAGGCGCGCTACATTTGCAGAAAAGCTGGCGGTTCTTGAACAAGTTAATTAGTTTGCTTTAAAGGGAGTTTGCTCATTAACAAGAAATTATTTATTTATTTATTTATGGTGTAAAACAATACTTTCTCTTTTTGTAGGATGTGTAGCTAATAAAAATGAAATGGTTAAACAAAAAAAGTATATCTGTAAAATATGAAGTAAACAAATTGTATTTGTAGTTTAATTCGGCACGTTTTAATCAATGACGAATGTTGTATTACTATCAATTTTGGTTGTAAGTAACCATATTGCTATTTTGCATGTGGTATTTAGGTTATTGATAAAATACTAGTAAACACTCGCATAAACTTTTGCTAAGTCACAACTTTCTAGAGAATTCAAATTACGAATGAATATATAACACAAGTGTTCCTTGAAATCTGTTTCACATCAAAAATGAAAATAGCGGGGTTTTCAACTATTAATGATAAGTGGCTTCTCTTATTTTTTTCATGAATATAACATGTATATCACAAACACATTAACCACCTGATAATGCTAGCTTACTATCTCCAAGAAGAGCAGCAACATGCATTTTGGTTGACTGCTTGACCTCATATTTGAACAATATATCCCGTCGCATAGCACGGGCACTCTGCTAGTTAATATTTACATGTAATAACCAACTGTAAACAACACAATACATTACAATAAACCTTGTAGAACGACATAATAAAGGTATGTAATAAATGACTATTAAACATTAAACAACACAATACATGCAATGAAGTTGGGGACCTACAGTCGTTCCCCGATTTTTTGGAACGAAGTTGGGGAATCTGAAATCACCGGTCCGTAATTAGTTCATGAAACAACCGATTATATTGCTCAGATTCGTCAAAATCTTCTTGTTGCCCGTAGCCGTCAAAATATTTGCGCTAGTAAGAGACGAAAACCCCTTGAATTCAGTGTTGGTGATCTTGTTCTACTCAAAGCATCCCTTTGGAAGGGAGCTGTTCGTTTTGGAAAGAAAGAAAACTAGCTCCTCGATTCGTTGGTCCTTTTGAAATCCTTGATAGAATTGGTCAATTGCTTATCGACTCAAGCTTCCTGTTGAACTCTCAAATGTTCACTCGGCGTTTCATGTTTCTAATCTCAAGAAGGGTCTTGCCGAGGGTAATCTCCATATCCCCTCGATGAAGTTCGTATTGACGAGACTATGCATTTTGTTTAACAAGCCGTTGAAATCATAGATCATAAAGACAAAGGAACCAAACGAAGCAGCATCCCCTTGGTTAAGGACCGTTGGAATTCTAAACAAGGCGTAGAGTTTACGTGGGAGCGTATAGACTAGATGAAACTCAATTACCCTTATCTCTTCGTTACTGCTAATTCTCTAGTTTCAAGACGAAATTCCCAAAAGTAGGGGATATTGTAATAATTCGAGTTTTCTCATTTTTATTTTGTAACCATTACCCGACCCACCTCTATGTTCGGGTTATCCTATCAATAAAATACCGCGGTTATCGAGCTACTTAATTATAATAATGTTATTGTTTAATTATTTATTTAATATATATAAACAACTTTCAAGATAATACAATTTTAACCCTAGACTTTCAAGGACCTATGTGCAATTTTTGTTTATTATTTTCACCCAATCCATCAATCCATTGAATATACCCAAACCCGTGACCCTGATCGTATACCCGAGACCCAATTGATTTGCTTGCACCACAATTGTCGTTGTTAGGTTGGTAATTGAATCAAGGATCTAATTAATCATTCCATATGCGGCCTACCGACACTCCAAATTATGTAAAATAGATAAATTATGATATGTATTGCTCCTTATACCAGGCCGACATAACTTGAGAATCAATCGATATTATAACAAACACCATAACTCAACTAAACCTACGGATACAATCCTTATACCATCGCCGTCAAAACCCCTCAATCCAATTGAATTAACATCCCAGTTTGGTTCATTTTCTTGAGTTAGTTTTTTCCGGCCATTGTAATCTCTAATTAACCCTAGTATATCATCATAACAGGTTAATAAATTAGTGTTTACTATTTGTATTTGATTAGTAAACATAAACCCCAAGGTTAATTGGATAAACAATAACAGGATTAACCAATTGGTATTATTAGGGTTTATGTGAATCGGAGGTTTATGAACTGTTAGTATTTAAATTTTTGTTTATGAGTTGTTCATGAGTTAGCCGCCAGCCTAGATAGCTGGCGCACCCTTGGTTAAGCACTTGGAGACGGCTGGGGCGCGGCTTCGAGTCCCCCGCCCGTCTTATTAGGATTAATTTTCTTATACTTGTTTTAAATTATTAAACAAATAATATTAATATTAGAAAAGTCATAAATAAACTTTATTTTACTATAACCGACAAGTTTAACGTGTTGTTTTTCCGAATCTTGACTAACAGTATATGTATGTGTATGTGTATGTATATGTATATGTGTGTGTATATATATAGTGTAAAAATGTTAAAAGATCTAACTAATAAAGACTTTTTATCAAATAAAAATATTATAAATACAGTAAATATATTTTTAGTAAAAGGTTAAAACAATCTCTTTATATATTTTATCAACAATTATAAATATATATTTATGAAGTATTTTATTTATAGTTATGAGTGTATATAACTAAAATATAATATATTATAAAAACTTGATAAATAAAGAAGAATAATAAAGTTAATTAATAATTACGCAATAATATACCTAATCATCAAAATTCCTAAATCTCTATAAATCCACTATTCATTTATATCTATTTCCGCAACTATTCTCTATTAGGATTTCTCGTCGGTAATTTCCGAAGAGCTTGATCTACCCATATTTCATATCAAATCATTATCACTTTTCTTATTTGATAAGGTGAGCTTTTTACTTACCTTTTTACTTATTTTTTAATCCCTTTTGGGGACATATACGTATCTTATTTATTTACCTATTATATAGTATTCACAATTGCAACTGTTTAATCCATGTGTGTATATCAGTTTAATGCATAACTTGTTATATGCTTATTTGCTTAAATTGCCCACATTCGGAGAGGTCCATCATAATCTTATTAATAGTATGATCATACGACCGTCGTAGTAGCCAATGTCCGCTTCGCAAGGCAACGGTTTTACCGACACTTATTATTTTGCTCATTAGCTTAATTGTTTATCTCATAGGAACAGTTTGTATTTTCTTTTATATATTATATTGTATCTCGATTAACTAGTGTTTATACTCACTCAAACTCGAGATGACAAATTATTTGTATTTTATACGCTTATGCAGGTTATCGTTTGAATTGATTCAAGATTTGGTGAAGGTTTAGGATTGCTATGTTAGAAGAGATATTGTCAAGAATAAATCAAGACTAGTTGAATTGGAATTATTTATTTTGTTGTTTTATTTCGGATTATGTACTTTATTTGGTTTGGAGTTGTTTGGATATTTAAATTTAAATAAATAGATATTGTCACTTTAATTTATTGCATGATAGCACCTTGAGAGCTGTGAGCAATCAGCTCATGCCCGACATTTCCGCCTTAGGTTGTGGTGTGACACAAAGTACTATGTGGGCGAACCCGTTTTTTTTAAACACGTTACATTAGTATGGTTACCTTGTGGAAGTGGCTGATGTTGCTCGCAAACTGGTGGCTTCTATTGCGGGCCTTGCTGGGGTACATTCCTTCCTCTACGTAGTTGTTGAATTGGAGTTGGAACATCTTTGTTTGCATACTATTACTTGCAGATTTGCAGTGGGTCTAGTACTCTGGTATTGTTTCCGGGTGTTCAAAGAATTTTTTTACCACTATTGTCATTGTATCTATTAGAAAACCGAACCCAACACTTGTCAAATCTCCCTATAATACTCTTAGCTACAATGAAATGGGCCACTGTTATAAATTTGAAATATTGTTGAATGTGCTTTTTTCTTATATAAAATTAATTTTACTATTTTTTTTGTATTAAAAGTGATTTTTCATTTAGCGCAAACCAAACTATATCTGGATAATGGGTAAGCGAGCAACAAGCTAGTTGCTTAATCATGAAGGGTAGAGTTTATCACAATGTTATCTGGAAGTATAGGTGATGAGTAATCAAAACTTCAATCTATCATTCATAGAATCATATTTTGCCATATTTATACACATATATATGCTAGTTCGTGTTTAATTATTTTATTTATCATCTTCATCTTTCGAAAAAGACCAATGTTATGGAAGTTAGGTGATTTAATATCGAAATACGTTTTCTCTAAACCTAACTGAATGTTAGCAAACCTATTAGTTTTGTAGTCAGTTTAACTAAAATAATATAGTAATACAAACACTATGGATAAAATTATAAGAAAAACAAAGTAACCAAGCCAAGCAAAGAGTTGAACAGTGTCTTTTAATCTTTGAGTTAATTTTAAGTTAGCCTTTGTCAGTTATCAGTTACATTGTGAAAAAGCATACGTGGAGATTACAAAGTAGTTATGAAAGAATTATATTAGTAAACAAACTATAATCAAAGTAGAAACTTTTTAGGAAATATTATATATATATTTTGCACATGTGGATGAACCTGCTCATCTTTAGTAATAGAGTTAAGTGCCATTTAAGTACCTGTGGTTTAGTCAATTACGCAATTTTAGTACCTAAACTTTATTTTGTGCAATTGGCTACCTCAGTTTCAAAAAATTTGTCATTTTAATATTTTTGGCTAACCCCGTTAATTTTTTCTCGTTAAGTCGAGGGTAAACTTGTAATTTCAGTTCTTTTATTAATTCATTTAAGAGTTAAGTGTCATTTTAGTACATGTGGTTTGACCAACTACGCAACTTTAGTACCTAAAGTTTAGGTACTAAAGTTGCGTAGTTGGCCAAACCACATGTACTAAAATGGCACTTAACTCTTCATTTAATCAAATTCCCCCTTTTGTAAAGGTTTTATTTCGTTTTTAAACATTTAAAAACCCTAGGGATCGATGGTGTCAAATCTTAAACTAAACAGCCCCTACCCCCTTTCTCTTTCGTTTTCCGGCTTCTGTCCCGATCTCAATACCGGCGGGATTCCGACGACCATCTCAGCTCTGGCCAACTGGTTAATTTTCATTTTGAATTCCAACCCAAAATCTGCTATACAATATGTGCAGTGCATTGACCTGATTAAGTAGGGGATTAACAGCTCTGATTGACGAAATTGGAGGGCGGAATTGGGCCCAATTGTGTTGGTGTAACTAGTTGCATGATCCGTTATGACCAATTTTGACATTTCTATGGTTTATGAGGATTTGGTGGTCTTTCAAACTTGACTATAAAAGTATTCAGAACCAGCTTATGAACAATTCAGTCACTTGTCCTACTGGCTAGTGCATCCTTCGTTAAAACTTTGTTAAAACCATAGGCGCGAGTTCGAGTCCCTGTCACCACATATTTTTTTGAGTTTATGATAAATTAATTGAAATTACAAGTTTACCCCTGACTTAACGAGAAAAAATTAACGGGGTTAGCAAAAAGTACTATAATGGCAAGTTTTTTGAAGCTGGGGTAGCTAGTTGCACAAAATAAAGTTTAGGTAATAAAGTTGTGTAGTTGGCCAAACCACATGTACTAAAGTGGCATTTAACTCTTTTTGAGTTTATGATAAAATTATTGAAACTATAAGTTTATCCCTGACTTAACGAGAAAAAATTAACGGGGTTAACAAAAAGTACTAAAATGACAAGTTTATTGAAGCTGGGGTAGCTAGTTGCACAAAATAAAGTTTAGGTATTAAAGTTGCGTAGTTAGCCAAACCACGTGTACTAAAGTGGCATTTAACTCTTAGTAATAAATTAAATACTTTGATGTAGCTCATCCAAAGTCAAAATGACAAGTTTTTTTTTTTTTTTTTTTTTTTTTTTTTTTCTTGTCAAAAAAAAAACTTTGAAATTGACTATTAGTGTGGGCCTATTGGGTTGTTGAATGGTTAAGATGAATAATTCGGTCAGGTAAGCCAAGTGGTGTTCAGTTGGACTCCTGGCTTGCCCAAACTTTCAACACTGAATCCATGCCCCAGTCTACACGACATTGTCTCAATATGAAAGTTTCTGCTTCCTTGTCTAATAGATATACAGTCATCTACTGTTCCTATCTTCGAGTCTATTATGTTCAGTCCATTAGCGATAAGAATCCCTTCTGTGTTAACACTGCTTCATAGTGCATTAGTGTTAATATTTTCCATTCTACTATTGTTGGAACATGTTATTGCTATACGGAAGTTTTTGCTATTGATAGATCTTATGTCTTTAAACAACGAAATTCTCATTACTAAATATGAGATTCTATAAAAGTAACGGAGAAATGTTAGAATTTTAAAACTTCAAAATCTACAAAATTTGGAAAATCATCAAAAACTCCATCTTATAGCCAATGAGGTTGACGATTTTTGAAAAATTGCACCGTCACGGGACCCGTAAATGGAGTCTGGGTTAAGAGTTGGCCAAATCTTTACCACCGAATGAGACATCCATTTTGAAGATATTGTAATCGAAAATGTGAAGAACCCCGTGACTACCTAAATGGAGTTCGGGGCTCTAAATTTTCGGACGAAAACGGGTATTTTTTACACCGCGTATAAAATATTTTGGACGAAAGTGGGTAAATTTACAAAACTAAGATAAAAATGGGTGACAAAGGGACCCATGCCCCATAAAAAGCTACGCCCCTAATTGAATTTAAAATAACTAGCGTTTGATAGGCTGAACAACAATATTGTGTAAAAGTAAAAAAACAAAAGTTAAGAATGATGAAAGGACTATTTTGACAATTATCCCTAAACAAAACATGAGATTGGGATTTGGGCATCATAAACACCCACCAAATAGTTATTCACATATCATTTTTTCTTCTTTACACTAACAATGACCTCATTTTTCATATATGTAGGTGTATTCTATAACATTCTTTTTCTCAATAATGTAACATAATGATACTCATAACCCTTTTACATGCTCAACTATATATCTAAAAAGTGTATTACTTTGGTACATTTATGACAATCTGGTTGCTTCACATCTCACATTGAACAGGTAAATTCAATGCCTAGTTTAGAAAATTTGGAAGTCCACATGACTATTTGGTGATTTTTCATACTTTTTAATGGCTAGCTGGTCAAAATGGCTTAAGTTAATCAGAAGGCTCGTTTTTAAAACGACTTATTACACGATGCATGACCTAGTTGAGCTAAGAAAGGTTTGAGCATTGTCAGGTGTTAATATTACTCCATAAACAAACTGCATCCTGACCATTTTATATTTGGTTTGGACATTAATGAATCGACTTTTTGGTTTTAAACTTAAAAGATTAAAACAGTGTTATTAAATTGGGCTTACAAAAATTACAAATTTTATTTTAAGGATTCAAATGGGCTGTATTAGAACTAAATTGGACTTAGCTAAATTATTGGGCTGCCATAGAAGAAAGTAGGAAAAATGGGCCGGAATTAAAAGAAGCAGAGCGAGACAGTGATGAAAAGTTGAAAACCGGATCCGCCCAGTACTTAGGCCCAATCAAACAATGATAAGTAAAAACCAGGTAACAAAATTTGTCACGTTGCAGCGGTGTATCGACACGAATTTGGTTGGTACCCATTGTTAACAAACAAAGTTCTCTTGTTTCTACACAGTGATGAGTTCTATTTATGATCTTCACAAACCATTCATGTTGCCCAGATTGTCTTGATATCTTAATTGACAAAGGGCAAGTGTTTTTAATGGACTTTCTAGATTTTCTAGTTGGGCCCTTGGACTTTCCTTTCCCTACATTAGTTGGACCCTTGCCATTTTCTCCATTATAATTTCCCCTCTTGAGGTTTCTTTTTCTTGTCATGGGAGCCCCCCTCCTAATACTGATGTTGGGCTTTTACCCAAACACCAGCTCTATACCTACAAGTTTCCTTTTTTATTTATATAAAGTTGTCTTCTTGACTTAATTGCAAAAGATTTAACCATCGTATTAATGGTATCTTTATTTGGTAAAAGTTGGACAACAAAGAAAGGAACTTTAGCAATGGTAGAAGGCACAATTTCATTACCTCAATGTTGTTTTCTTCTTCTTACCCTAGCTGCCAATTTTTACAAAACTGTGGCAGAATCATCTTGCTCATAAACATCATCATCTTCATACTCAACATCAGCCTTAGAATCAATGTCACTATCACTATCACTACGGGTGTTCAAGAAATCCGAACCGAAACCTGAATAATCCTATTCAAATTCTTATTCGAATCGGATCAATCCGAATACCATAATAACTAATTTGGATTGGATTCCGATATGGATTTCAAAAAATTCTGGATAGTTCGGATTATTCGGATATCTTAATAATCTGAATATATAACATGTTATTAGTGTATATAGCCAAGTCCATTAACATTTACAATAACCTTATAACCATATCTTCATTATTCATTCACTCAACCTAAGACACTATAGGCAAGTATGTCACAACACTACATTGTTATACTCTCTAACACTACTTAACTTCCTTGTTCTTGTGGTGTTTTATTTTTATTTTCTTGTTTTGTATATTTATATGTTTATTTAATATAAATTAAGATTTTATATTTGTTATACGGATTATTCGGATAATTTCGGATTATTCCAATCCGAATCCATCCAAATTCAATTCGGATCGGATTCAGATCGGATAGGAACACGGGTTGATGTGAAAAAATGTTTTTACTGCAATGTTAAAGGACATTTGATTGTTGATTATCCTTACAGGTGAAGACTCAAATTGCTCTGATACTAATTGAGAAACTACTTCCGTACGATTACGTTAACAATCAATACGATTACACTAAGGATCTAGTCGCTTGATATGATCTAATGATTAGGCTTAGCTTGAATACGTTAATGAGTGTGCGAGTGTAGATTGGGGCAGCGTAACGAGAGGATTTCAATTATAATAACAACTGCTTAATAACTTAATAAGATACAATGTATATATAGATGACGATCTCATTCTCTATTCTATACATTAGGTACAACGAATGTCTCATTCGTTGACCCTCATTCATTAAACAGACTTAACGAATGGATTAATAAAGACTTATGTGCTCATTCGTTATACATCACATAACGAATGACATATTTACATTAGCGAATGCATATTAATACATTTCCCAAAATACCCTTTACATTAATAAGACCAAATACATCATTTGCCTTTAATCTACTCATCTCAACTACATGATTGTCCTCTAACACATTATACTCTTCATCTTGAACATAGTTAGGATCCTCTTCATCATTGTCTTCTTCTTCCTCCTCTCCTTCATATTCATCTTCACCCTCTCCTTCATCTTCATCTTTATCATCATTTTCATCGTCACCGTCATATCCTTCATCGGAAGATGAAATCTGATTTGGTGGTCGAAATGAGAAATTGAATTAAAATGTGTTTGCTCCATGGTATTCGGTACACCTAGTCTCAAATCCATTACTTCCTATAAAATTCTTTCTTTCTCCAAATGTATACGGGAATGCCAATGTTCAACATATATATCAATGAGCTTAACACCATCCCTTACATGAGAAAACATAGGTCGTAAGTCATTGTAAAAGGGTGAATCGCCCAATCCATACACACATGTGACTCCTTATAATAAAAGTACAAAACCTCATCATTTGCATATCCTAAAGCCTTAACCATCTCTTCCAACACATCAGTTCCAAATTCATCATTATTAACACTATTAATGTAGGATACCTTACCATCTACATATTCCATATTAGGATATGGAGTAAAATACTCAATATGGAAAACCTTAATTGTAAAAGTGTCGTATTCTCATCACCTGTTGTTTTAATAAAATTGCAATTAACCTATACATTGGATGGTATAATAAGTTTTAAACAGTTAACCTCTACACTAAATCGAAATATACTTACCATACATAGAGTAATGGTCGAACAGTGGAATATGCTTATCCTCAGGTAGACATACCCTCCACAATACACCGGCCATTACAACCAAACAACCACCGATTAGAAGAAACAAATTACAGATCGATACCACAAGGTCCACCAATGCAAAATTCTTGAAGAATCAGTAAGGTGTAGTCAATATGATGCTCACCCTAGGGTTTAAACATGCTTATACAAATACCTGGATGCGAAATGACGAATCTACCCTTTTTGGACGATAAAAAAAATAGTCAAACTAACAGAATATCTAAATTGAAACAAAAGTGCCACCACATGGCCCATATCTGCAAAAATGCTATCACGAGGTTGCAACCTGCGTTTGAGGTTCCACCACAAGGACCATACTTGCAATTAACTCAAAATAAAAGAGAAATCTACAATTTGCCTCCCTGGTTTATATCATCGCTGTATGGTTAACCACTGAAAAAGATTTTGCGAATGTTCTGCCACTGTGTTTCTCCGACGGGTCAGTCTGTACCCAACCGTTAAATATTTTCGTTAAAGGCTGTTGAGATGGAGGGTGTTTTGGTCTTTTTACAAATGAAAATCTGTCGATAAAAATGTGCCATTCTGTTTATTATTTTTTTTTAAAAGCTTGGAAAACCAGGTTGACGCTAAAAATGGCAGTCCGACCACCGGGTATTTTTTTCTTCCCTGCTTCCCCCATAAGAAATCTCCTTACTTCCTCTTCTTTTCCTTTCACCTCTCTTCCTTACCCATATCAACATCTCCTTCTTCCTCAACACTCATTCTTCATATATATATATACCCAACACCACTGTCGCCATCTTCCATCTTCATCAACACAACACTTCATCCTCCATCTTCATCCAAGACCTGAACCCGTAGCCCCCCTCCACCGTGTCTCCGGCTCCCACCGTCGCACCGGCACCCGTGTCTCCGGCTCCCTACGTCTCCGGCTCCCGCTCCCCGTCTCTGGCTCCTGTGTCTCCGGCTCCCGCTCCCCGTCTTCGGCTCCGTCAATATGGTTCTAATAATCAATGTGAACTTCAATCGGGCTCTACTAGGAGTCCCGATTGATATTAATCTCCGGATAGATCTCTGAATCCGAGAGATTACGGGTTGGTTTTTGGTTAACTTAGCCGGCCGTAACCAAATTAACTTCCACCGTACGTGGAATCTTGGACCGTGTCTTCGGATGCTACCTTAGTGTTCGTGGGTCGGGGTCGGCGCGTAAAATCCCGAAGATTATAATTCGGGTGTTTTGATATATGTGTTTATGTATTGTGTTTGTGTTTATGTATTGTGTAATATATATAAAAGAATGGTTGTGTTCATTGTGTGTTCGGGCTCGGGTTTGGGGTTAACTAAAAAACGAGTCGGTTCGTTGTTTTCGGGCGTATAGTTTACTAGAAAACGACACGTTTTGTCGTTTTTGAGCTAAAATTACAATAAAAAACGGCCCGTTTCGTCGTTTTTGGACGAAAAGTAAACTAAAAAACGAGTGGTTTCGTCGTTTTCGGACGAAAAGAATACTAAAAAACGGTCCGTTTCGTCGTTTTCGGACGAAAATTTTACTATAAAACGAGCCGTTTCGTCGTTTTCGGACGAAAAGTTTACTAAAAATCGAGCCGTTTCGTCATTTTCGGACGAAAAGGTTACTAAAAAACGAGTCGTTTCGTCGTTTTTGGACGAAAAGTATACTAAAAACGAGCCGTTTCGTCGTTTTTGGACGAAAAGAATACTAAAAACGGCCCGTTTCGTCGTTTTCGGACGAAAAGTTTACTAAAAAACGAGCCGTTTCATCGTTTTCGGATGAAAAGTTTACTAAAAAACGGCCCGTTTCGTCGTTTTCGGACGAAAATTTTACTAAAAAACGAGCCGTTACGTCGTTTTCGGACAAAAAGTTTACTAAAAAACGAGCCGTTTCGTCGTTTTCGGACGAAAAGTTTACTAAAAAACGAGCCGTTTCGTCGTTTTCGGACGAAAAGTTTACTAAAAACGAGTTGTTACATTTTTTACAAAAAAATGGTTTTAAAAAAACGTTTAAAAAACGATGAATATATATATATATATATATATATATATATATATATATATATATATATATATATTATATAATTATAAGTATATTACATAATTAAAGTTTCAATTCAAATGGTAAATATATATTACATATTGTATAAATTTATTAAATATTAGTTCAGTTCAACTGGTTGGTGTTTTGTGTTATCAAACTGGGGGTCGGGGGTTCGAACCCCACCCTTTACATGAAATTTGGATATTTAGTTTTAGGATTAATTATAGGCTCAGGGGCAAAATGGTTATTTCAGCGTTTTTTGGTCAGTCAACTCACGGTCAACTGACGGCAGTGGCACAGACTGACCCGCCGAAGAAACACAGTGGCAGAACATTTGCAAAATCTTTTTCAGTGATTAACCCATACAGTGACGATATAAACCAGAGGGGCAAATTGCAGATTTGTCAAAATAAAATAATAGTGTCATCTTATACACACAATAATATTAATATAATATGGTTGATATATGAATTTATAGGTTCAAAATCAGTGGGTGGCAATTTTCCATGCTGGCCCCTTAAATCTTTCGCCCTTGCTCGTGTTGTATTTATAACTGGACCTCATATAGTATTCATAATTGGTCCTCGTCAGTGTCGTAAAACTCGACCGAGGCACTTTACTGTAATGCTTTTCTTCTTCAAGGTTAAAAACTTGGAATCGGCACTAGGCGGTCCAACTCGGTCCTAGGCGGGCCAACTCGGACCTAGGCAGCTCTACTCGGGTTAGGCGGTCCAACTCGGTCTTAACAAAGTTTTGACTTTTATTAAAAAAACTCAATTTCTCCAAGAGATTACCACTGCTTTTTTTCCTTTTCACAATAAGACGCAACCTAATTTATGTTCTAAACTTGCAACCACCATTGTTATCATCCGATTCGAAGTTCCAAACTCGCAAACATCTTATTTAAGTACGATTTAGGTACATCTTTCATCAACTTAGACATGTTCTTGAACTAATATGTATGTGTTATTGATTGTTTTTGTAATTTTCATTTGTATTTTGTAAAAATATTTAGTATACATTTCATATTTGACATATATATAATTTCCAAAAAATGAATTTATTTATAAAATACCATGCCCGAGTACTCTCCGAGTACACCCTGTCTAGACCGAGTACTCGCAACTCCCTAGTTGACCGCCCTGAGAGCGGCTAGTGACTTTTACAACCTTGGTCCTCATATACGTAACTTAAAAAGATTTGCAATCCTAACTTACCATGTCTCATAAAGGACTTGAATGTCATACAATTTAACTAGCCAATGCTTCTCAAACCACAACACATTCTTAATCTTAAAGCTACTGTAATGTTTCTCGGTAACTTGACACTTCTTTGTTTATTCTTAAAGACTCTTGTTTAAAGTATGTAAAGAAAATACTATTAACTAAATAATTGTATTACAATTATTACAAACCAGATATTTGTATTAAGATACAATTTTAATGGAATCTTTTAAAATGAATATCAATATATTTAACTACCACCAACTTATGAAATATTAAAAAGATATATATGATAAGAACATGGTAGTTGGTGTATCACTCTACCTCCCTTCACTACCTTATTATAATTATAATCCATAAATATAAATTTAAAGATTTATTTGTCTTTTATATTAAACCTATAAATTAATTAAAAAAGTAATGCTTTTCAATCTACTTGAAACGTAAAAGTAATTTAAAATCCTACTATATGAACGGGGCATTTTTAATATATCATTAAACTTTAAATAAATAAATAAATAAAAGACACTCTATCTAGGTCTGTCCAAAATGCTCGCCGCTCGCCGCTCGTTTGTCGTTTGCTCGAAAAATGCTCGTTCGATTTCGGCTCGATTTAGAAGTGAGTCGTTCGGCTCGGTTCGGTTTAAAAGCAATCCAAGCACGAGCAAAACCTCGCTCGGTTTGGTTCGGTTCGTTTTGCTCGAATTATTTTTTATTTATTAGTTTTATATATAAACTTATTGTATATATATAAAAGTATACTATTTTTTAAAGTTTTTAAACTTTTCCTCATTTATGTTGAACTCAAAGTTCAAATTTAAACCATAGCCACTTGTTTTATATATGTTTTGTTGTTAATTATGAATTTTATACATTTTAAAGGTGAAAGTTTAGACAATTTATAGTTGAAAGTCTTAAATTAATGATATTTTGAAGTTTTAGAAAATTTAAATTAGAAACTTTGTATAAAATCAAGCAAAACCAAACCGAACCAAGCCGCTCGGTTTCCAAACCAAACCAAGTTCAAGCATAAAGATATCGCTCGTTTCTTTAAATTCAATCCGCTCGGTTCAGCTCGCTTTCAAACCAAACCAAGTATGAGCATGCCCGCGTTCAGTTTGGTTCGGTTCATGAACAGCCCTAACTATCTAATTCATGCCAGCGTGAAGTCATTTTACCTCTGACTATCTTTCAACCTAGTGCAAAGTGATTTTACCTCTAACTATCTTTCAATCTTGAAAATATCATAGTTCAATCATTTTATTTTTAATTTTGTAGAGCGAGAAGGAATATTGGAGAGAGAGAGAGAGTGTAAGGATGAACTTGGTACTGGTATCGAAAATATTGATCCTGAAAATCACAAAATCTTGGTATCGGTACCGAAATATTCGGTTCAGTACCGGTATGTAAGGTAAAAATTCAGGAAATGCCGGTACCATACCGTACCGGTACTGTACCAATCCCAAACTCAAAACTTTAATACCGATTCGTTACCGCCGGCACCAAATCAATACCGTTACCAGGCACAATCGGTATCAGTGCCGAATTTGCTCATCCCTATGTGTGTGTGTTAAAACATGCATGGCCAACCTCTTGAGGGTGGTTTTGTTTTTCGGGCCGAAGACATCTAAGCCAGTGTTCCTGAAGGGACCGAGACATCCTCATGCCTTGGTCCCATTCTATGTCCACCCTAATAAGTGTGTTATAGAATTAGTCCCATTCTAATTTTTCATGTTAATATATTTAAGATATTACCACAATAAACAAATTTGACCCAATTTTTTTTTTCAAAATAGACATGACTATTTTAGCCTACATATATTCAATCATTGAGTTTTTGTCCAATAAATAAGTGACACGTCAGCGAAGTTGGATAAGCTTTAGCCGCCATTTTATGGACATGGAATTTTATAAAAAGTAAACGGGACACACCTTTAGCCTATAAAAATTTGACTCGTGTCAAAGTGGCTAAACTTAGTTTACATCTATGGTTATTTAGCCGGTATCCTTGACTCTTAGCCGGCTTCGGGATACATGTCTATTCACTTAGTCGGCTCCAACTCGGCTTGTAGGCTAAAGCTTTACTTAGCCGTCTTTTTTGTTCTTTTAGCCGTAAAAATTGAATATTTTGCCAACCTTACCAACCCTATTAAATATTTAGCCGGCTTCTATCTTATTATCTTTTAGCCGTCTTCTTAGCCGGTGTAAATTTAGCCCCTAAATTAAATACTTTTACCTACTCAATTAAATATTTAGCCGGTTTCTATTGTTTTTTTCTCTTAGCCCTTAATTTTGTTCTCCTAACCGGCATGTTTTAGTCATCAGAACTAAATATATTTACATACCCAAATTTAGCTTTTCATCAACCATTCTTATAAAACTATACAACCATCTTCACTCCATCTTATAAAATAATTTTCACCCTATCAAAGTTTTTTACGACGACATTTTTTTAAATGATGATTTTGTGTGATAAGAAAGTAAAAATGTTTGATAGGGGGAAGATGGTTTTATAAGATGAAGTGAAGATGGTTTTATAGCTTTATAAGAATAGTTGGTGAAAAATTAAATTTGGGTAGGTTAATGTATTTATTTCTGATAGCTAAAACATGCCGGATAGGAGAAAAAAATGGACGATTAAGAGAAAAAAACAATAGAAACTGGCAAAATAATTATTTGAGTAAGTAAAAATATTTAATTTTGGGGTCTAAATTTGCACATGCTAACAAGATGGCTAAGAGATAAAAAGATAGAAGCCGGCTAAATATTTTATAGGGTTGGTAAAATATTCAATTTTGACGGCTAAAATTAGACGGCTAAATGAAAAAAGGAAGATGGCTAAGTGAAGCTTTAGCCTACAAGCCGAGTTGGAGCCGACTAAGAAGGAATATTTGGAGCCGGCTAGGTGAATAGACACATATCCCGAAATCGACTAAGAGTCAAGGATGCCGGCTAAATATCCATAGATGTAGGTTAAATTTAGCCGTCTTTGACACGTATCGAATTTTTATAGGTTAAAGATTCGTCCCGTTTACTTTTTATAAAATCTCGTGTCCATAAAGTGGTGGCTAAGGCTTAGCTGGTTTTATTTACGTGTCACTTGTTTATTGGGTAAAAACTTATATTTAAAGAGATGGAGGCTACAATATCGAAAAAAAATTAGGTCAAAATTGTTTTTTTGGTAACTTTTCATAATATATTTGTTGAATACTCGAATATAACTATGTTGGGATTTTATATTAGTAATAAGATGTCATGTGAAGATCTCACATCACACAAACTCACTCACGTGCTTGAGATTTCATTTCTTTCTTTCTCTGTTTTCTCCGTCAATCCCCGTATATTGTTATCCTTATTATCTTTTTCATATTTTAATTTCTGATTCCATATTTAAATGTTTATTCGTAAAATGTATTATAATATATAAATTGCTAACGAAACATAACCTTTTTTTCTTGTCATCACGTTGTTGTAAACAAAAAGTTTTATTTAAAGCAAATGGCCCAAATTTTATAGTCGGATATATGGTTAGCTCAGGATACTGGATCAGCTCAGGATCCTAAATATGCTCGGGATCCCGAATATGTTCAGAATTCTCAGGTAAGTTTAGTATCCTGAGTATTAATGCTAATAAATAGATATTTCTCTCTTGGTGTTGAAATATAATTGCAGCTATTAATTGTTGATTAAGTCCATGCGAAATACGCGGTTAGTGGTTACATAAAACGTGTGGAATGAGTTATAACCGCTAGGATTAAGGGCCAAGTAATGGTTAATGGTCAAATATTGAATATTATGCTGAAATCTCGCATTTATAGTTAATATTAGCATGTGTGAGACCACGTTTGATGAGTAACTCCCAAAAGAATCGGTCAAAGACGTGGGATGAACATTGAAGAACGTGGATAGACTCAAAAGAAGAGTTCCCCAACAGCTATATTGGAAGACTCTTTCAGTTCCGGAATACTCGGAGAGTTAGTTAGGGATTTCAGCCTATCCTGCCGACACAAGTATTCTGAGGATTATACTTCGGGATATCCAACTGTCCTTTATTGTTCTATTTGTTTTGCAGATAAGACCACGTGTTTAATATGCTAATATGAACGTGGTTTTGCAACGGCTAGTGCTTAGACTTCATCAAATTAAAAGTGGGCAGCAAGGGATAAGTGGAAGACTTAGTCTAGGGTTTCCGGATTTCTCAGAATATCTGTTGTAACCTTTTCTTATATAAATGAGCTGATAATATCATTAGAACACACACTTTCACTCACCTAGCTACTAGCATACTCTGTAACACTTAGCAATCGATCACTTATCAGCTCCACCACTTGTAATCACTTATTTTCGTTATTAATAAAATCAACGGTGATAGTTTTCATCGTCCGGGGTTTTTTGTGCCGGAGATTACCATAATCATATACGAATCCGATCAAAAAATACTTTCTTAATCTTTGACCGAAGCAATTCGACCAAAGATTACGTTGTTAATTCTTGACCGACGTAAGATTATTGTGATCAAGGGTTTTTTCCCTCGTAATCATATCATTGTGTTCGATCTTATAATCAACAAGCACTCCACCTCACGCACTAATTTGATCAAAAGTTGCTTTGCCAATTTTTGACTGAAACAATTTGGCGCCCACCGTGGGGCAAACGGTGCTTTGATCATTATCAACTCTCAAACTAAACCCTACTCTCAATATCCACAACATGTCTTCCCAACCGAAGATTGTTTCTTCTTCTGCCGCAGCCTCAGATTCCTCCGGGAAACCTTCCATGCCTCCTCCTCCTTCTGCTTTTGTTATTCCGAAGAAACCTGACAACATTCAGAAGAAAACTGCTACTGCAGTATTTTCGGGATCGGGACCGTCTCCCCAGGATCCCGTTATGGTATCTAATAATGAACTTTTGTTTATTTATAAGCGGTTACAGGAACAGATGGATTGCCAGAACAAGACCAACCAGATGCTGGTGAAGGAACTGGAAGATATCAGAAAAGCCAAGAAGCCGGTGGAAGAATTCACGCCATTAATCCCGAGATCTCTGGATTCACTCCTCCAGGATCCTCAGGATTGGTGCGTCCGGAGTCAACCACGGCGTACAACCATGGATCCTCGCTCTTCCAACACTCAGGGTCTGCGGGATTGCACTTATCTGGATCTCAAGGATACCTGTATGCGTCATCTGCTGGGCCTTTTCAACAGTCTGGATCCTCAGGATTGTTCCAGTAGTCTGGATCCTCAGGATTGTTTCAACAGTCCGGATCCTCAGGATTGTTCCATCAGGCTGGTCCTTATCAGCAGGCGGTATCTTCAGGATTAGCTCAAGCTCAGCAGCCCTCAGGATCCTCTGATGTGCATCAGGGAGACTTTATCCCGATGCAGGCCAATGCTCCAACTGCTCCGCTTACCTACCCTGGAAATACTATGTTTAGGAATACGAGCTACAACGCCTAGACCGCTACTCAGAATGTTAATCAGGGTAACTCTTTCAATACGATTCCATTTAATGCTAATCAAGGATTTTTGCAAGATGCAGGCATAAGTTCGAGTTTAGCCCGAGAATTACAAAAACTTAAGGACATGATATCGAATGTCCCCGGCGTAATCCGTCCCGTAGCTGAAGTTCCCACTGATAGTCACAGGATATCCCGGTTTGTGCCATCAATTAGCGACGTACAGATCCCAAAACGGTTTCAAACCCCAAATATGAAACTATATGATGGCTCAACGGATCATGAGGAACACGTCACACAATATAGAGAACTTATGGAGATCAATCCAATCCCTATGGAAATCAAAGAGGCATGTCTTTGTAAAGGGTTTGGGTCTACCTTGACCGGAGTAGCCATGAAATGGCTACTGAGTATTCCTCCTAACACTATCAATTCTTTTTCTCATTTAGTTAACATGTTTAATAACCAGTTTTCTTGCGGTAGAACTTTTGAGAAAATGACAGGTGATCTTTATAGGGTTACCCAGAATCCTGGGGAATCCTTGAGAGATTTTATTACCAGGTTCAGTAAGGAGTCGCTGGAAATTCCGAATCTAAACCCAGCTTCAGCAGTGGAAGCTCTCAAGTTGGGGTTAGAAGAACGCTCCTCTTTCTATGATGATCTCGTTATGACTCCGTGCAGGTCATTAGGCGAAGCAAGAAGCAGAGCTCTGAGGTTTATCAGGCTAGAAGACGACAAGAAAAACTCTAAGGTCGATATCCCGAAGTATGATCAGACGAACAGGAAATCCGAATCCCCGGGAAAATCATATCGAGCAAAACCTTACTACAAGCCTGATAACCCCAGGATTAATGCAGCAGATGAGGAAAATGATGAAGAATATCCTAAGATCTCTGAATATTGTTTTTCTGTTGGTATTGGTGGATTAATGTGTGCCATGCAGGATTTAGGTGAGAAAGCTAGGTGGCCAAGGAAAATGGAGAGACCAGGAGCCTGGAAAGACAAATCAAAATGGTGTGCCTTCCACGAAGACTTTGGGCACTTGACTGATGATTGCATTGCACTCAGAAGGGAGATCAGCTATCTTCTCAGCAAGGGCCACTTGAAAGAGCTATTTGGCAAGAAGAAGGGAAGAGGGCAGGATCCTGAGAAAATTCCTGAAAAGCCAACTCTACCACCAACGGATGCAAGAGCAATCATGTTCATATCCGGAGGATCCGACATCTGTGGAACCTCCTATTTTGCTACAAAGAGAAATGCTGACCAAAGAAAGTTAGAAGTGGCTGACAGGCCAACAAAGACATATGTTCTCACTCAAGAGAGGATTATATCCTTCGATGAAAGCGATAAAGTCGATGTTCATGATCCTCATCATGATAGTTTGGTAATAACTTTATATGTGGCTAACCATTATGTTCGCAGGATCCTCATAGATGGCGGAACCTCTGTCAACATTATTCAATTAGACATGCTGAAAAAGATGAATATTCCTGAGGATGAGATCATCCCCAGTTCCTCAGTATTGGTTGGATTCAGTGGAGAAACTAAGAACACTATTGGGGAGATTAAGCTCCCAATATATGTCGAAGGGGTAAATAAAATGCAAAAAATTTGTGTTATTGACTGTTTATCTTGTTGCAACATTATATTGGGCAGGCCCTGGATACACGACATGAAAGTGGTGCCCTCGACTTATCACCAATGTGTGAAACTCCCAAGTCCGTGGGGAGTAATCAAAATTATCAGTGGCCAACAGGACGCGAAGAATTGCTACACCTCTTCCATGAAGGGTACTGCTAAACCCCAGCAGGCGTAGCAATTACAGAAGCCAGCAAGAGACGTAATGGAGGCTAGGGAAAAAGAAATTAAAGAAGTACCTCTTTATCCTGAGGATCCTGAAGTCAAAGTGCTGATAGGAACGAGTATTCCTGAGGATATTGAATCAAATCTGCTTGATTTCCTCAAGATAAGGATGTCAACATTTGCATGGAAACATGAAGATATGACAGGTATTTCCAAAAATATTATAACACAAAAACTTGGAATTGATAACTCTTTCAGGCCAATCCATCAAAAGAGAAGAAAGTTTGCACCTGAAAGAAACATAATTATTCAAGAAGAAGTAGAAAGACTTTTGAAGGAAAAAATGATTAGGGAAGTTCAATATCCCCGATGGTTAGCGAATGTGGTGGTTGTACAGAAAAAGAATGGCAAACGGAGAGTTTGTGTAGATTTCACAGACTTGAATAAGGCTTGTCCTAAAAGATCCATTCCCTCTACCACACATTTATTCGATGGTAGACGCTACAGCCGGCCACGATATGCTGACATTTATGGACGCATCCTTAGGATTTCAGCAAATCCAGATGGAGCCCTCAGATCAGGAACTACCTTCATGACTCCCACAGGTATTTATTGTTATATTTCTATGCCCTTTGGACTTAGAAATGCAGGTGCAACCTATCAAAGGTTAGTTAACATGATGTTCAAAGAGCAACTGGGGGACACGATGGAGGTCTATATTGATGATATGGTGGTGAAGTCCATGAAAGCTGAGGATCACCTCCAAGATCTCAAGACCGCATTCGATATCCTCAACAAATATAACATGAAGCTGAATCCTTCAAAATGCCATTTCGGAGTGAAGGCTGGCAAATTCTAGGGATACATGGTCACCAAAAGGGGGATAGAGGCGAGTCCAGAGCAGATATAAGCTATCCTGAACCTGAAATCCCCAGCATCAGTCAAAGATGTTCAAAGACTGACTGGCAGGATAGCAGGACTCAACAGATTCATATCCAAATCCTCAGAAAAGTGCAAGGAATTTTATGATATCCTGAGGAAAAACAAAAGGTTCAAATGGACCAATAAGCATGAGGAGGCTTTAATATCCTTAAAAGCTTATCTCTCCTCTGCTCCTCTACTGGTAAAACCCGAAGAAGGTGAACCTCTATATCTATATCTAGCTGTATCAAATAATGTCGTGAGTGCAGTTTTGGCTAAGGATCTCGAAGGTCAACAACATCCCATATACTATGTAAGTAAAAGTCTTTTGGATGCTGAAACCAGGTATTCTTATCTTGAGAAATTAATTTTAGCACTTATTATTGCATCTACTAAACTTAGACACTATTTTGAAACTCACCCTATATGTGTTAAAACTACTTATCCTAATAAGTCCGTTTTGAGAAAACCAGAAATGTCAGGTAGAATGGCAAAATGGGCAGTAAAGCTAAGTGCATATGATATAACATATGAACCTAGGACTGCCATCAAATCCCAGGCATTAGCAGACTTTGTGGCTGATTTCATCAGTGAACTTAAAGAAAAGGCAGACTTGGAAGTCCAACAACTTGAAGAAACCAAAGATAAGTGGACTCTATACACTGATGGTGCTTCAAATGTTAGAGGAACAGGTCTCGGGATTCTGCTGAAATCGCCACAGGGGGACATTATACCTCAATCCATATCCTGCAGATTTCAAGCCACAAATAATGAGGCAGAATATGAAGCTTTGATAGCAGGATTACAACTAGCAATCGACATGTCAAGTACATGTTGATTCATTACTATTAACTAATCATTTTAATAGTTCATACACTGTTAGAGGAGAAAAACTAATGAAATATCTAGAGCTAGTAAAAAAACTAGCAAAGTGTTTCGAAATGTTTGATATTTCATAGGTACCTAGAGAAGAGAATGTTGAAGCAGACGCCCTAGCATATTTAGTTTCATCCTTCAGAATACCGGAAGGTGTCAAGATTCCTATCATACATATCCTAGGCCCAGCAATAAGAGAGGAATGTGTCAATGAAATATCAAAAGATAATGAAGATTTGGGAGTCAAGAATCCTGAGGATAATGAAGATTCTTGGATTATCCCGATCAGGAGATATATTCAGGATGGAGTTATCCCAAAGGATGAAAACCCAAGAGCTTTTCGCACGAAGGTAATCCCATATACTATAATGAATGATATATTATACAAAAAATCTCTTGCAGGACCATATCTTAGGTGCTTGGAGAAGGCAGAAGCTCAAGAAGTTCTTCAGGATATCCATGAAGGAGATTGTGGGAATCACACTGGGGGCAGAGCACTATTCTCCAAAATCCTGAGGACAGGATATTTCTGGCCAACGATGAAGAGGTATGCTATGAATTATTCTCATAAATGTGATGCATGCCAGAGACATAACAACATTTTGCACCAGCCAGCAGAACCATTATATCCTATTATATCCCCTTGGCCTTTCATGAAGTGGGGAATGGATATCGTTGGCAAATTACCAAGAGCCCCAAGAGGTAAAGTCTTTATGTTGGCTATGACGGATTATTTCTCGAAGTGGATCGAAGCAGAAGCCTTTGTTCAAGTCAGAGAAAAATTAGTTATCTCATTCATCAAACGCAATATCCTGACGAGATTTGGTATTCAGGCAGAGATAGTATGTGACAATGGCTCATAATTCATCGTCAAGAGAACAACTAACTTCTGTTCCAGTTGGGGAATCAAGATGATCACATCAACACCTGTCCACCCTCAGGCTAATGGACAGGCGGAATCAAGCAAAAAAATCATTATCAATAACCTGAAGAAAAAGTTGGGGTCTAAGAAAGGAAAGTGGGTCGAGGAACTACCTTTTGTTCTTTGGGCAGATAGAACCACTTCGAAGAATGCTACTGGTCAGACTCCTTTCTCATTAGTATTTGGAGCTGAAGCAGTTATCCCTATAGAGATGGTTATCCCAACAGCCAGAGTTAGTCATCAAAATCCCGAAGATAATACTCGAAGTCTACTTGAAGATCTAGATGCGGTAGAAGAACTCTGGGATTTGGCAAAAATCAGAATGGCGTCCTATCAACAAAAGATAGCAAAGTCCTACAAAAAGAATATCAGAGTTCGAAGGTTCCAAGAAGGGGATTTGGTTCTCCGAAAAACTTTTCATAATACTACCAATCCTAATGATGGAAAGCTTGCACCAAAATGGGAAGGTCCTTACTTGATCGACTCAGAAGCAGGAAAGGGGACATACAAGTTGTCTGCTTTGGATGGTGACCTGATACCGAGGGCTTGGAATGCTATACACCTCAAAAAATATTTCATGTAAGACTTCTATCCCGAGGATAACTATTATACTAAACAGTCAAGGTATGTATTCGAATTTATACTTTTATTCATTTTCAATATCATTATTCTTCAAACAAAGTATTGAATTAAGCATCAGAGGGGTGTTAGCAAGGCTAACACCCACCCCTCACTTAGAGTTGACTGTTTTGTAGATATGAGGGACTCTCATATGGAATAAGGTTAACTTGGGCCTTCGTCGCCAGTTTATAAGGGCCTTGTCACTAGCTTATTCCTAAGGTATAAGGGGTTTTCACCTCTTCTAAGGTTTAAGGGATTTTCATCTCTTCTTAAGATCGCCTGTAGCGCACGTTTATTCAGCCTTAGTTTGAGAGGCGGGGCCAGCACATGAAATATAGTGACTTGTTACCTCGTTATCCTCGGCTATTGGTTTGAATCTTGAGGTTTAAGGGGTTTTCACCTCTTCTTAAAGTCGCATGTAACGCGTGTTTATTCGGCCTTAGTTCGAGAGGCGGGGCCAGCACATGAAATATAGTGACTTGTTACCTCGTTATCCTCAGCTATTGGTTTGAATCCCAAGTTAATGGTAGACGTACCATTTCCTAAGGTTTAAGGGGTTTTCACCTCTTCTAAAGGGCCTTGTCGCCAGTTTATTCCTAAGGTTTAAGGGGTTTTCACCCCTACAAAGGGCCTTGTCGCCAGTTTAGGCCTTGTCGCTAGTTTAGGCATTTTCGCCAGTTTAAATAGGCCTTGTCGCCAGAATTTCTGAAATTATTTTCAAGATAATATTGCAGGTCTATCAGTCTATCCTTATGACTGGAGGAACATCCTGAAAGGTAATCTTGTTACAAAGACAAAATGGTCTATCAGTATATCCTTATGAATGGAGGAACATCCTGAAAGGTAATCTTGTTACAAGGACGAAATGGTCTATACCTTATCAAAGTTGATTGCTATATGATTATGGTATGACTTCCTATTTGTGTATATTCTTTATTTCCTATTACTTGTCTTATTTATAAGATGACTTTTATGACTTGGTATTGGTTTATTGAATTAAACTTAAAACTGTTATTTAAGAATTCCATTTCTAATAGACTCAATTTTTTCTCTAAAGATTTAATAACAGAAACAAGGATTTCGAAGGACTGATATATTCTCGTAATGATGTCAACTTTAGTCGGTGCTAAATCATAAAATTTTGGTACTACATGGAAAACAGTTTATCATTAGAAAATTTAACAGCTGAAATTGGTAAAAAGCAGCTGTCAAATTTTGGGGACAATTGTTAGGGCCCAAATTTTATAGTCAGATCTGTGGTCAGCTCAGGATACTGGATCAGCTCAGGATCCCGAATATGTTCAGGATTCTCAGGTAAGTTTAGTTCCTGAGTATTAATGCTAATAAATAGATATTTCTCTCTTGGTATTGAATTATAATTGCAGATATTAATTGTTGATTAAGTCCATGCGAAATACGCGGTTGGTGGTTACATAAAACGCGTGGAATGAGTTATAACCGCTAGGATTAAGGGCCAAGTAATGGTTAATGGTCAAATATTGACTATTATGCTGAAATCTCACACTTATAGTTAATATTAGCATGTGTGAGACCACGTTTGATGAGTAACTCCCAAAAGAATCGGTCAAAGACGTGGGATGAACATTGAAGAACGTGGATAGACTCGAAAGAAGAGTTCCCCAACGGCTATATTGGAAGACTCTTTCAGTTCCGGAATACTCGGAGAGTTAGTTAGGGATTTCAGCCTATCCTGCCGACATAAGTATTCTGAGGATTATACTTCGGGATATCCAACTGTCCTTTATTGTTCTATTTGTTTTGCAGATAAGACCACGTGTTTAATATGCTAATATGAACGTGGGTTTGCAACGGCTAGTGCTTAGACTTCGTCAACTTAAACGTGGGCAGTAAGGGATAAGTGGAAGACTTAGTCTAGGGTTTCCGGATTTCTCGGAATATCTGTTGTAACTTTTTCTTATATAAATGAGCTGATAATATCATTAGAACACACACTTTCACTCACCTAGCTACTAGCATACTCTGTAACACTTAGCAATCGATCACTTATCAGTTCCACCACTTGCAATCACCTATTTTCGTTATTAATAAAATCAACGGTGATAGTTTTCATCGTCCGGGGGTTTTTTGTGCCGCAGATTACCATAATCATAGACGAATCCGACCAAAAATTACGTTCTTAATCTTTGACCGAAGCAATTCGACCAAAGATTACGTTGTTAATTCTTGACCGACGTAAGATTATTGTGATCAAGGGTTTTTTCCCTCGTAATCATATCATTGTGTTCGATCTTATAATCAACAAGCACTCCACCTCACACACTAATTTGATCAAAAGTTGCTTTGCCAATTTTTGACCGAAACATAAATAAATATACGTTTTAAATAATTAAAAAAGTACGATAAAATCTTTTAGTTAGTTTAATGTCTTACGTTACCAAGGGAATTGTTGGGATGTGTTGATCGACACTTACCGAGCACATCCACTACCACCACCATTTGTGTGGGTACGACGTTCTTGAATCATTGATATAAAGGTTTTGTCGGTAATGGTTGATTTGTAGACAATGGCATGATGTAAGTCATTGTTTTCAAACTGAATTTCGCTCCTCTAATTCATTTAATTTTGCTCCACACTATAAGAACGCAACCAATTGATTGATAACGATGCCAATGTAATGAACTTTTAGTTATTTTCTTTATTTTTTTTGTTTGTATATTATATAGAAAAATGATTGATATAAAGCCTTTTATATGAATGTTACAATACATTTTACAGTGGTTGATATTTGATTTTCTTTTTATGTATGGTATAATAAGCATAGGATACACGCATTTTGATATATTAATCCTTCACTTGTGTCATTGTGATAGAAATCTTGAGATTTTTCATTAAAGACTCAAATTCGACTCCTATTTGTATCATTTTGGATGGATTATAACAATAAAGAAATTGAGCTATGTCTTATGAGATTGTCAGTTCAGATTTTGCACCTACCTGAATTTCATCCCATCTTGTGACGATATAACAACCGTTAAATGACAGCCGCATAACGTAGATCCGATTAAAATAATATAACACGCCCACTATATGGCAATAAAGTTATATAATTAGAAAGCATAGGGTCCTAAAACACAAAATAAAATAATAATATCATATGGTTGTAATAAAAATGAAAAAATAGTGGAGCATGATGTAGGAGTAGCGAGTGACACTTGTTTTGGTGGTGTGGGCCCAAGCAGTGGTTTTGGACGACTCACTCAGATTTCAGCCATGGCTTTCTTTCACTTGGCCACGCACACTCTCTCTTGGTTTTCTTTTTCTCAGATTCAACGCACTGACTCACTCAGCCAAGCCGCCACCACCACTACTATCGTTGTTCTCTTCCGCCGCCACAATCAAAATGACGACGTATCGTATGTTATAGATGAAAGAAACATTAATCAATCAATTAGTGAATCAATGGCGTCTGCTCATGGTTAGTAGCCGCTTGCTGCATGTCCTCCTCCTGCGACCAAAACCCCTCTTTATTCTCTTCTTCTTCTTCTAATACTACTCATCGCCGTACCAGACGCAGCAGGCTCCTCTTATCTTCTAAAGCAGCTAATAATATTATTATTATTATGTCTTCTTCTTCTTCTTCTTTTTTAGCCCCCCGATTCTCACTTCCTCATCCGACTACCCGCAGACCTTCAGGTATTATTTATATTCCTTCACCCCTAATTACTTTCATTTTATTATTATTATTATAGCCCTAATCCTTCCTCCATGATTACATGCAATTATTATTATTATTATTATTATTATTATTATTATTATTATTATTATTATTATTTAACTATCTATGTATGTATGTATGCTAAATTATAATTAGGTAAAGTAATGGCTATATCCATTCAACCTTCAATGGAGACGGTCACCAAAAAGAAACCACCAACAAAGCAAAGGCGAGTCGTCGTCACAGGGATGGGTGTCGAGACTCCAATCGGTAGCAATCCTGATGAATTCTATAACAATTTGCTACAAGGCGTTAGTGGCATTACGGAAATAGAGGCCTTTGATTGCTCCAACTATCCAACTGTATGTCTTCTTGTTAGTTAGTTAGTTAGTTAGTTTGTTTGTTTTATAAATAAATGATAAACAAGGATTGAAATTGAAATTGGTATTATAAACTGGCAGAGAATTGCCGGAGAAATAAAACAATTCTCGACAGATGGATGGGTGGCGCCGAAGCTCTCCAAGAGGATGGACAGGTTTATGCTCTACATGTTAACTGCTGGCAAGAAAGCCCTTGCAGACGGTGGGATAACCGAGGATCAAATGAACGACATTGATAAGTCCCGCTGTGGAGTCCTGATTGGCTCTGCCATGGGTGGTATGAAGGTTTTCAATGACGCCATAGAAGCTTTGAGGGTCTCATATAGGAAGATGAATCCCTTCTGTGTACCCTTTGCCACTACTAATATGGGATCTGCAATACTGGCCATGGATCTGGTGAGATTTGGTTGAATGTTTTTTTTTAGTATCTTGCAAGTGTTTTAACTTATCGTTTGCGTAATATTGCGTGTGCTTCAGGGATGGATGGGCCCGAACTATTCTATCTCTACAGCGTGTGCGACGAGCAACTTTTGTATACTGAATGCAGCCAATCACATCATCAGAGGTGAAGCTGTAAGTGACATTGTTTTTTATCAACTGAACATCTTTATTTATGTTTAGTTTTCTGACAGTGTAGAGAATGTTGCAGGACATGATGCTTTGTGGTGGCTCGGATGCTGTCATTATACCTATAGGTAATTTGATTATTATTATTATCATTTTTTTTAGTGCAAGTTGTTCGTTTGTTTGTTAACGTAATCGATACTTACTGATGTAGGATTGGGAGGATTTGTGGCATGCAGAGCTCTGTCTGAGAGAAACAATGACCCTGCCAAAGCGTCCCGCCCATGGGACTCGGTAAGACTCACTTTACTTGTAGTATATCATTTAAATGATATTATTTGATGAAAATCCATGGTTCAAACAGGGGCGTGACGGGTTTGTTATGGGAGAAGGAGCTGGAGTTCTATTGCTGGAAGAACTTGAGCATGCTAAGGTGGTGAATATTAATGAATAGTTAGTGTTTCTTTCTTTCGTTCCCGTTGGATGCTAATGAACGATTTGTTTATTTGAACAGAGAAGGGGTGCTACAATCTATGCTGAGTTTTTGGGTGGAAGCTTCACTTGTGATGCTTATCATATGACCGAGCCTCATCCTCAAGGTATGTATATTCTTTTGTTGGTTGGTTTATAAATGAAATGAAGATGAAGCATGTGATTGATGTGTTTATGTTTAACATTAGGTACCGGTGTGATTTTATGCATAGAGAAAGCGTTGTCGCAGGCTGGGGTGAGCAGGGAGGATGTGAACTACATAAATGCGCATGCTACATCAACACCCGCTGGTGACCTCAAGGAATACAAAGCTCTTCTTCATTGTTTTGGTCAGAACAAAGAGGTACCAAACCAAACCAAACGGAGAATGTGTTTGTTTTTTTACCATATTATAAAAAAACTTGCTTAAAATTTTGTAGTTGCGAGTGAACTCTACAAAATCGATGATTGGTCACCTTCTCGGAGCAGCTGGTGCTGTAGAAGCCGTTGCAACTGTACAGGTAATCCATTGTTTATATTAGTAATGAAGTCAATTCCATTGTGAACTACATAATTCCAGATGTGAACGCCTTGTTTATGTCATCTGTATTTAGTGAAGCTGCTAAAATAGATGGCTTTTGTTGTAGGCAATACGGACAGGTTGGATTCATCCAAATATTAATCTGGAAAATCCAGACGAAGGCGTTGTAAGTTTTTGACATTTATTGTAGGATATTCTAGATTATTATTATAATTAATTATAATAAGAATGTGATGATTTGAATTCAGGACACAAAAGTGTTAGTGGGCCCAAAGAAAGAAAGACTGGATGTGAAGGTTGGGTTGTCTAATTCATTTGGATTTGGGGGTCACAACTCGTCAATATTATTTGCGCCGTTCCAATAGTATGGATGATGGTAGGGTAAATGATGCAACATTTAACAGCTTCTGTCTGTCTTTATAATCTTTTAACACATTTTTTGCTTGCAGATGTCGTGTGTTCGGTCTAGAAACATTGGAAGAGTGGATGGAGGGAACCGACTATCGGCTGTCTTGTATCATTTGGACCAGATCCTTTCCATGTGTACTTGTTACAAGTAGTATTGTTGGATTTTTTTACAACATTCTAATGGTTTTGAATTTTGATGATGATGAATATGTTTTTCCATTTATTATTTTACAAGACAATTATAATTTTGTCATTTAAGTCATCTTTTATGCTTCAGGTAGATGACGCCTGAGGGCAATTTAGTAATTTTAGTTTGTACAGATTAGCTGCAACAGAAACAAGGGAAATCTGAACCACTTTTACCAACTCATATTTGACTCAACCTAGTTTATTATTGTGACACTGATTTTCTTTGCTTCGTATGTAATCGATCGAGTTGGTGAACCAAATCCTTGCAAAGTTTCTGTTCTAGTATTTATGTTACAAGTAACGTATAAGTACACGAAGACGGGTTGTTCGGGATGAAAGGTAAAGAAAATTGACCTAAGAACTGACCTGATTAAGATTAAGTTGTTTGGGGTTCAGGTTTAAAGGGGTGGGTAAATTCGGGTCAGGTTTTGGGTTTAATAAGATTTAAAAATTTATTCAACTTTAATAATATAAAACCATATTTTGGTCATGCTTGGGATTGAGTTTGAAAAAAACTTATTGTTTTAACATAAACCATTTCAATAAATGAAAGTCCTGGAATCCTTGACTCAAATGACTGTCATGGAATAAACGAATGTTGTAGAATCGTATGTGGAATGGAATCATACGCTTTTTGAATCGATTGTTGTCGAACGATTGTTGTGCAGCAAATAGTTTGATAGGCTGCTTATTATTATGGTTTACTTTTGGTATTCAAAGAGGTTAGCATAGAATGGAACAATCAAACCGAATACGAAGTGTAAGTTTAAATAATAGTAAAAGAAGCTTTGTAAAAAACTGAAAAGTGTAATTTCAAATCAACAGTAAACAAAGCTAAAAACTTTTCTAGTAAACAAGCTTTGTAAAGTTTATAATTGAATTTCACCAATATCACATCCCAATCATAAATAAAACATTGCAGAAGATTCAATATCTTCTGGTATACATTCAAAAATAATAACACACAATTTAATAAAAATGTGATCATCTTCTAACCGCGTTTCTTGTGGTTTTTCTTTTTGATTTTCAATCCATTAATCGCTAAAGCATTCGAGACACTTTGTCCTTGAAGCTTCTTAACCACACTAGACACTTTGATCAAAGATCTGATCGGTGGGAATATTCGTTTATATATTATGAATACTTTGTTAAAATTTTAGCCCTGAACAAAGCTAAAATTTTAGCCCTGCTTGCGGTGCGCACATATGATGTATATATGTGTGAACCCTCGGGTGGGCAAAAGTGAAATTGCACTAATTTTGACGTTATTTTACTAATCTCGTGAAAATAACGTTAAAAGTGACGGACGGTTAATCAGGCATCATGTAGTGGCGTTGATAGCCGAAAGACAAGGGTACATGCACCGATCAGCCGGTGTCCCGATGATTGAGTGCTATGTGCCTTATGTCCAAGGCTTGATGCAAAACTACCATCGAGCCGGGGGTCTCACTGGAAGCAGCCTCTCTATCCTTATGGGGTAGAGGTAAGGCTGTCTACATCTTACCCTCCTCAGACCCTACTATAGCTTTGCTATTGGTGGGATATACTGAGTACGATGATGATGATGATGATGTTAAAATTTGAGACCGATCCGACGATTAGATTTCCGAGAGTTGAAGATGATTATAATCTTCAAGTTAGGAATAGAGGGATTTTATCACGCCTCTCCTTTTGAAGTTGAAGGTTTGTATCTTATAGTAATAGGGGTTAATTTTATAATGTCTTTTGTTATAATCATAATATTGTACACATATGCTAACCATGGAGTTTCACAAAGAAAAATATATTTTCTTGTCATTGCTATACATTTTTCATATGCTAAAAGAAGATACTATATCCGTACTAAATAACCATTTTGTTGATATATTAAACAAATAGAATTAAAAATTTATAAATACCCCAATTATATTTTTTTGGCTTCCCTCATACGAGATCCGACTCCTAATTTTATAGTTTTCTAAATATTTCACTATCACATACCAACGGTTAATTCATAACCATTATCGGTTTATACATCACAATTCACATTATCACAAGCTCTAACAAATACGACACCTAAATTAGCTACCCTCACTGTCTTTCCTAACTACCACAAGCTCTAACAAATACGACACCTAAATTAGCTACCCTCATTGTCTTCCCTAACCACCACAAGCTCTAACACGGCACCTAATTCTAACCACCATAGCTCACAAATTCAAAACAATGAGAAAAATAAAACTTTACAAATCTAAACTCTCATTTTATTTAACATGAAAACACTAGACGCACAAAATCATAGAAGTGTGATGAAGAAAAAAGGAGGGTTCATTTCTTTTTTATATTTGTTATCGATTAAACAAATGTAAAATACACATATTGTGCCAAACAAGATGTTAAATTATCCAATTTTACTACAACTGTTACAATTCAGAATGCGAACCAAATACGAAACAATCAAACTGAATACAAAGTGCAACTTTAATTAGTATTAAACAAGCTTTGTAAAAATGTAATTGAATTTCACCAATATCACATCCCAATCAAAAATAAAACATTGCAAATGATTCAATATCTTCTAGTATACAT
Source organism: Bidens hawaiensis (assembly GCF_021521415.1). NCBI lineage: Eukaryota > Viridiplantae > Streptophyta > Magnoliopsida > Asterales > Asteraceae > Bidens > Bidens hawaiensis. The sequence goes on along the minus strand of NW_027497374.1, from coordinate 95,860 downwards.
TCAAAAGTAATAACACACAAAATTTAATAGAAACACGATCATCTTCTAACTGCGTTTCTTGTGGTTTTTCTTTTTGACTTTCAATCCGTTAATCGCTAAAGCATTCGAGACGCTTTGTCCTTGAAGCTTCTTAACCACACTAGACATACCCTTCCTTGCAGCCGCCCGATGCTCTGGCCTACGGCTAACCAACTTACGGTCCAGTGGCCAATAAGCGTAAGGCTCAAACTTCCCCTTCCTCTTCAAATCTCCACCTGCCTTCTTGCTTGAGTATTCTGACCCCGTGTAAGCCCAACCTGACTGACTCGTTTTCCTTCGTTTTTCTGTTTTTCGAGACGCCACACTCCTCACATCAGCTTCAGACTCGGTGATCTCTTTCTTGAAACGCGTGTCGTCTTCGGCGGATATTATTAGCCTTCCGTCAGCGTCTATCACCGGCTCATCATCAGACTGCAGCTTCCTTTTCAGACTGTCACCAGATCTTAGGGACGATCTTGTCCTTTCACGGTCAAGCAAGTCGAGTGGCTCGTCTTCTAACTCTTCATACCCGTCTTCTGCCAACCTCTGCCTTGCTCTTTTGGACCTGAATTATAATTATTAAAATAAAAATACTTTAATCTATTATTTATTTATATTTATTTATTTTTATACTTTAGTATAAAATATTTGAGTCAAAAGAACAAACTTGATTGATAACTTTTTGGAACTATGTGGGCCCATATCTTCGGTTTCGTCATCACCAAAATCAGAGAATATTTTTGTATGATTCCATCTGCTCAACCTGTGGGCAAAAATAAAAATATACAACTTAATTCACGCTTAAATTATCGAATTCTAACTAATGATGATGTGTGACCGAACCTTGACGTGGTTGCTTTTGTTAGACGAGACTTAGTTTCCTCGGTGTTGGCAGAATGTTTTCGCTCTTTTCGTTCGTTTATCTGCAGTAACGATATTGTTTAGTTAAACCTAATTTGATAGATGGATAGATTGATCGGTCGACATCGCAACAAACCTTTCTTATATTTGTGAGCAGCTTCATATGCTCTTCGGGCATCACTTCCTTAACAGCAACAAGACCACACTTTTTCACAAGCATTTCGAGGAGCTGCTTCACCTTTGCTTTAAAATGATTCTTGCTACTACTTTGCCAGCTCAGCAACGCGTCCACCATGCTCCCCATATGACTTTGCAACCCTTCAGCTTGTGACTTGGCAACCAATACCTTTAGAAAACCTAAACTGGCCTGCAGCAATAAAGAATTAGAAACACTATAAAATGTAGCAAATGCTAAACGAATATTTATAAATATATATCTTGGTTCAATGGATACTTTATTTATTTCTCTGCTCTTTCTTTGAAGAAGGAGAAACGTTGACGGAAGAACAATGAAAGCGTTTGATAGAAGATCGTTGAACTCGTATGTCAAACGAGCAATGCCCTTAACCGCTGCACTTATCATGTGAGGTGTCTCCCCAGCAAGGCCACCAGCCACCTACACCAACCAAAATGAATATTACGTACTTATCGTCTTATCAGTGATAATTAACAGCAGCCGTAAAAGTTTTTTCTATACCATGTTGAAAAAGTTATATAAGTTCTCCTTGCTTCCACCCTTGTCTTCATCCGCGCAGGCATGACCAATTTGAACAATAATCTCATATGCTCTGTTTCTCGTTTTCTTGTTAGACTGCATGCAAATCATAGATTTAGATATATGAACAAGTGGAGATGTTAAACGAGTCATGTTCGTGAGCTGACGGATCCAGCCAAAAACGAACCCGAAAACTTGACACAAGCCCGAACACGACCTAAACTCGGAAACCGTGTTAAGACACGCTGTTAGAAACCAGAAATCTAAATTACTGAAATTATAATGATTAGCCACATTCGAGATAGGCTTGATCTCCAAACAAAGGTAACACACCCTAATTTTGATAAATAAACATTCGACAATGGAAATAAATGCAGAACATGTTATAAATACTAATCCTAATAACAGTTATTAAACTGCTCCACTACTCCTATTTTTGCTGAATAACCGGTTTCCTATCACACGTCGAATACGAAACGCATAATCATGGGTTGAACTGAACATGACCCGTTTAACCTCTTTTTTTGTGTTCACGTACTAATACCTTAATTTTATAACTTTACAACAACAAAAAGATACAAACTAATATAAAATAATTAAATTTTCATTTTAAAATCTTATGTCGAGCTTCCCTTTTTGTTTTAAATTTTAGCATAAGATACCCATAACAATTAAATTTACATAAAACACATTTAAAAAAAAAAGTAAATGGGTTAAACGAGTCAACCCAAACCCGCAAATTTCATGCTAGGTTCGTGTTGTGTTTTGTTTTCGTGTCGTTTTCAGTCAAGATGTAAAACGAAGCTTTGTTAATTTAACAGCATGACTTAATAGTAAATACCTCCTTAAGCCCAAGTACAATTTCAGTCAAGAAAGATGCAACGATTTCACGTTTCATCTGTTCTGAATTATCCTGCAAAACAATACTTTTATTACATCTAGTCTCCACTCTAGCTTGTGCATCAAGCGAGTGTTGCCAGTTGTTACCTTTGAGACGTGTGCAATCAAAAAATATAAACAGTCGAGCCTGTGCCGCTTGGCTGAAAAATGACATGAATGCATCACTTCAAACATCAGCTTAAGCAACTCTTCAAGCTTTCTTGCTATGAAACTGTCATCATGCTGTCCAACAAGGTTTTAAATCAACATGAATTCCAGTGGTTTAAGTTGAATAAAAACAAAACTTTAGGAAAAAAAACTATTACATAAATAGAATACCTCGAGGATTACTGAGAGAACTTTGTAAGCCTTCTTTTGAATCAAACTTTCAGTATCCTTCAATGCAGGTTCTACTGCAAGAAATAAAAGATCAACCTCTTGTGTACCTAAGCCTGGTAAAAGTGCTACTGCCAAGTCATATAGCTTTGCCCTGTAAATAAAGAACAAGCATTCAAATCAAAATATACTTGGTATTAGAAACCAATGTCGGCGCCATCGCAGACAGTTCGCTGGTCCACGTGGCAGAATATCGTTGGTACATGTAACAGCCTTAGGGTGTGCCACGTCAGCAATTTTTTTAAATATGAAGTTTTTAAATCAAAATTCATACAAGTGTCGATACTGTTTTGGGAGTTTATTATCTGTATCAAATATACGAGTGCTGAGCGTTTATTTCCGTTTTGTTTCTTGCATTGCTTTTTTATTTTAAAAAATATGCTTACTAATTTATTTTCAAGTTTACTGCTGGTATTGCAATAAAGTTAACCGATACCGACTGAATCCACAACATGCGGGTTTTGTTAGCTAGTTGATTATTAAAACTAGGATTTATATAAAGATGCTTACCGAGTTTGTGTCAGGGAAGCTTCGTTTGAAGAGTTATCAATTTCCATAGAACTGGAAACTTTAATATCTTGTGTTTTGCCAGCTTCCTTTGTCACCTTTAGTAATTTCTGCATTGTGCTCTTAAACAGCCTCGAGACGTCATTTTTGTCAGCAATAGATGCAAACTCACCAATTGTTCTCTACAAAATGGAATATTAACAAACCCTTGAGACGAATTTTATAAATATACAAGACCTCAAAGTCAAACTTGCTACCTGCAAAGATCCACCGTCATCTTTGGAAGATTTAACAAAAACTCCTGACAGTGCAGACAAAATCTCACGTGCAGAGGATCTTAACGCGACCAAATTACGAGCTACAAATTTTGAAGTGTAGAGGGAAACTGCTCGCTGTTGACTAACGCTGACTTTACCAGAGGGTTCACTTTCCCCTTCCGTTGCTTTTTTATTCTGTTGAACAAGAATCTGCAGACTGGAGCATATTACTCCACGAAAATCAGGCTCTTTGCGAAGAGAACGGCATAATTCATTTTCTAAATCCTTAAAACTCTCAAAAGTATCCACAGGATAGTTGCAAAATGAAGGCAGTAAAGACCATAGAGAATATACAAGCCCGTCAAGACTCCTGGCAGAATGAATACGTCCTTCTTGCTCATGCTAGTACAAGCAAACATGTCAAAAGTCAAAACACCGGATGAAACTGAAACGTGATATAGGAGAGTACAGAAACACCCGTACCTTTGCAGATTTTAGCTTCAAGACTCGAATATTTTCCAATAAAGATTCATTAAAAAAGCTTAGCTTAGCACCGACTATGTTCTGCTTCAAGATAGGAAGTAGCCATACATTGACATCAGACGGATCTTGAGCTTCTACATTCAAAGGCAGGACCTTTAAGAATGTTTCGGGCCCTAGTGCAACGACAGCCACACCAATACAATCATGCAACTGCAAAGAAAAAAGTAGTACTTTAATGTACTGATAATAACAAAATAGTGAAATACAGATACCTTAATGCAACTACAACGCACCTGTTTCCTGTAGAGGAAATCTTCATCAGGCAGTTTTTGTATGCCTTCCAAGCTCTTAAGGGTACCCTTTAAGAAGCAAGAGCTGAACTCACCTGAAAAAGTAGAGTCAAACCGCACACAGTTAGTTCTTTTACACAGTGTTGTAGAACTCACTAGGCGCTAGTCGGGCAGTAAAATACCAACTAACGATCAATCGGATTAGATTTTTATATGTAAATTACAAAATTATGTGTGTGTGTGTAGCTGGGATTAGTTAAGTACCTAGTTTATCAAACATTGCTGCCACAACTTGAAATGACATGTCCCAAACAGCAGCAAAGCTATAATCGAGTAAACTTTCAACAGTCGCACAAAGTTTTTCAATAATTGTTGGTGCAGATTTTCTCACACTCCCACTTGTCTTAATTTGATCTACACCCTGTTTGATCAAGCTCTCATCAATGCATGTATGTATCAAGCTCTTTAACGCCTCCATTGTAACCGATAAAGGCTCCTCGTGTTCAGAGCCTAAGATATCTTTAAATGCACTGAAAACAACTGGAAGCTTGACAACACATGCTTGACGGTTGAGAGAAAAAGCCTTCTTCATCCCGACATCCAAGAGTCTAGCAGTGAAAGTCAAGTTGTCACCAGACATCTCGTTTGAAGAAACCGAGGTGGCTAACGAGCATAACAAATCAACCAACGCTTCAGGAGAGACATCTACAGTTGGTTGGATACAAAGAAAATACAAAGCGTCTGTAATCCGCCATGTGGCTGCAGGTTGGTGTAGAGCTAAAAGAGATTTGAAGTAATTAAGAATCTTTGTTGAGAACTTGACAGACAGAAGCGGAAGAGTATCCTTGAGGGAATCCAAAACGTATAAGACCTCCTGAGCTCTAGAACCGCCTTCTTTAGGGTTTGAGTTTGTATTTGACCCGCCAGCAAGCAGAAGAAACCGCTCAAAGGTACTTGCAATGGCTTCACTAGCAGGTGCCAGCACTGACGTTTCTTGGAAGCCTTGCATGACATCACGGAGACAAACATGTGCTTGTCGTCGTACCTGATCAAAGCATAACATTTTTAGCATAATAATAGCTAACTTAACATATAATGTTGCAATTCAAAACTTGGTTTATTAAACTTAGTGCAACAATATTCATTGCTTATTATAAATTCAGTTTAGAAATCAGTTTTCCATGTTGCATACTGGTTAGTAGGGTATTTTAGGGATAATTACCAAAATAAGCATGTTGATCGAAAATATTCTTAAAATACGGATGAAACAATTTTCCTTACGAAAATAAGCATGCATATTCAATGCCTATTTTGAGAATATTTTAGTCAAACATGCCTAGTTTGGGCGGTGGAGTACCGACTAGCGATTCATATGTATTAGCGTATATATATACATACATTTTTTTTCAAAATTAATATAAGACTTTTCAAACTTGTAAGTTAAACTGGATTAATAAGTATAATTTTTCAAACACTTGAAAATTTATGACCAAATTTTACCGATTTGGGCCAATTTGAACCAACTATCAGCTCGATTAGGTATAATCAATTCAGTAATCTTTGATTAATAGCGATTTATACAACACTGATTATAAGCAGTAAAATTACGAAACATAATAAAAAAAGATCTAAACTTTAATCACATATGCCTCCCTCTTATCAATGTTAATTAATAAAATCAATTCAGTAGCATAGTGATTCACTTTAAATCGTTTACTAATCACGATTCATACAACAATGAACACATACGATAGAAAAAAATGTAAACTTTAATCACATATGCCTCCTAGCAATCAAATTACCTCCATACATAATCAAACATAAGCTAAATTGGATTAATAAGTATAATTTTTCAACTCGTCCAACACCCAACAACCAACAATGTTAATAAAGCCCCAAGCAATACTATTACCTTGGGTCTTGAATCGGCAATGAACCTGATGAGCACCCCGAACAAGCTCGAAACCCGGTCGTCCCACCAGGCCTTACCTGCAACAACCAACAAACATTTGAGACACTTGAAGGCGTCCGTAACACCAGCTTCCGACTGATTAACAACGACCACCATCCTTGAAAGCAAACCCGAGAGGGTGTCAAACTCCTTGACGAGAGCAGCACGTGGGACGGTGGGGAGAATAAAGGATAGAATGGCAACGAGAGCGTCCACATGGTGGTTAGGGGTTGATGATAATAATAATAATCTGTCGAGAGATGAAGAGGTGGCGGCGAAGTAAGCGAGTGGGGTGAGAGGGTGGTGGAGGTCTTTGAGGGTTTGAGAGATGTCTCCGATGATGCTGCAGATGATGTCGTTGTTGCTGAAGTGGGTTAACAGTCTACTGCAGAAGTCGTCTGGTGTTGGTACGTCCATGGCGGCAGCATTTAGGGTTTTAGGTTGTGGTAAAATGATGATTTAAGAGATATATTTGCAAGAGTTAACGGCCATTTTCTATTTTGTCCTCACATATTTAAACATTGCCCAATTACGTCCTACCGTCTAACGGCATCCAATTATACCGTTAGTTTAATACGTCGGTTTTATACAAAATATTAATTAATTACAAGTTTTACAATATTAAATTATGATTTAATAAGATTAATCAAACAAGCAAACTGTTTTCCAAAACATAAAGGGAGTGGTTCAACTATTAACACGATCACCCTAGCCAACTGGACTAGAGTGTGACTTGGTCATAACCTGGAACTACAAATACTTAAGTCGCAGACAAAAACCCATAATTATATATACATGAACCCTGGATAATCAATCGGCCAAACCGTTCAACGTTTGGCCGATTAGCCATAGGGTTAATCAAATATAGACAACGACGGACTTAATCATATAACTAGTTACTTGTAACGGTGATAAATTGCGGTTTAATTAGATCGATAATAGGTCGGCGATGCTTTGATCAAGAACAGGTCCAAGAATGGCGTGAAAATATAATTAACCTTAGGGGTATTGATGGCACTGCTAAGAGGATTGCGTATGTGTGATGAATTGAGTTAATATGATCGTTATAACATATCTTAAGAAACGGGTTTAAGGACGGCTTGTTTGCTTTAGCAATTCAATCATTTTTTATTCTTTTTCCTAATTGTATTATACATTAAGACGGTTTTTAAGGCATGAACGATTCTTAAAGATCAGTTTTGATTATAATTACGAGAATTAATGTAACGATTCCGGCAAATTCAGGTATACCCTAGCCGGAATATACTATTTACGTGTTATTCAATACTGAATATATGAATTATAATGTGTTTATACGAGTATATAAGATTCACAGTCCGAATTATACTCGAATGAACAACTAGTCGTATCGGAATTACGATTAATCGATGAACGGTTATTGAAACCTGAACGAATCGGGAATTACATTATAGACAAAATATATAATGTTTAGTGATGTTTACGAAGTATTAAAGCTTCGGGATAAGTGAATTATTGCACAGAAAAAAGGATTTCGATTTATTAGTACGTCGGTACGATAAACGAAACCTTTAACATCAAACCAAGCAAGAGACGATCGATCAAGCCGAAAAAGATGCACAATTACCGACAATACGATGTGTTAAGTCAATAAACGTCATGGTTTAAGTTTTTAAAGTTTTTAAATCAGTTTTATATAAATTTTAATTTTAAGCCGAAAAAACGACCGTTTTGGTCTCGTTTTGAGCGGAATTAAACGTTTAACCGAAAAACTACAGATTATCCACAACATTATCCAGATTGCGTAATCTGAATGTGTGGCCATGGTTGGACTTGTGGGCCCCCCTCCTCACCTTACTATGGACCGATCGGTCCATAGTCTCCCACACACACACACCATTTTCTTTTTTTCTCCAAGATTTGTCTCCAAATCCTCACAAAACTCTTGAACATCCATCCAAAATCCAAGTTTTTAAGCAAGAACTCAAGGTAAAAACCGAGTTATGATCGTGTTAATCTTCTTTTCTTGGTTCAATTACAAGGAAATGAGGTTTCAAATGAAAAATGGGTGAAAACCCGAGATGAAACCGATTCTTGGAGGATCAAGTGATGTATACAAGTTATACAAAGGATATTGGTCCAAGAAAGTAGTTAAAAGAGTCAAAAACGAATTTTTACGGTCAAAATCTTTGTTTTGATGTTTTAATCGAAACCATGAAAGAAATGGCTTGATTATGGGTATAACTTGCTTGGTGTGGTGTTGTTGTGCTTGTAAGTGTTGTATCTAGTGGCTAGCAAAGGCTAGAAACCAAGATCTTTGCGATCTAACGCTAGAAAACACAAAGTAGTTCGGTTTTCGTATGATTTGTGTGATTTGGACAGATTGTGGTAGGCTTAGAGTTGGGTCATGAAATTTCTCAGAGATGATCTACACATGAAAATATGAGATCTGTGAAATTTTGGTAATTTTTGGATAAAGGATGAATATTTGGTGAATTTAATGCTCGGTTTTGGCCAAAAATGGTGAAAAATAGCTAAACATCATGAAAAATTCTGGAAAATTTAAGATAAGCTTTTTATAACATATAAAAGTCACACACAAAATTTCAGGTTCATTGGAGAAGTCTAAGTAGGCTTTTCGGTAAAACGAGTTCTAGGGATTTCTAACTCGGTTTTGGTAAAAATGGCATGAAAAATGAGTTTTGGTTCTGGAAATATTACAGGGAACTATGTGGGTGACAGGGGTCATCCCAGAAAAATTTGGGATTTTTCGAAGGTCGTTTGGTATTTTCGACATATTCGGTGTTTAAATGACGTTTAAAAATGGTTAAATAAATTTTAGATATAAAAATTAATTCTGGAAAAATTTTATAAAATTCCTTACTGTTAAAATATGATTTGTACAAAATTTCAAGGTCCGAGACTAAACGGATATTTATTTGTGCTAAATGGAACTTAAAAACAAACTTTTAAAGCTTAAAACGTATAAACCGGCAAAGTTCGCCTAAGCGAGCTGACTGGTGCATAAAAACCTTAAAAATGGACTATTTTCATGAAACTAAGTTAATCAAGTAAAAATAAATCATCCGAAAATAATTCGGATGATTTGGGTAATTTTATCCGATTTAACCGTTTCCGGTGTATTAAAGACGGAAACGGGCCCCGCGGTCAAACGGGGTGTCTAACCGAGCTCTAATTTCACCACTTTATTGAAAATATCAATAATGACTATTTTCAGGACGTATGTGGTCAAACTCATTTTTGAAAACATAAAGACGAATAACCGTGCTAAGCACGCAAAACGAGAAAACAAACTATCGGTAGTTTTGACTAAAGAACTCTAAGTGATATCACAATCTAAGTCCTGAAAAGTATTTCGGGGTTAACATTGTCCCCGGATCGTGTACGGTACTGGGTTAACAGTGTCCCCAGACGTACCGGTTAACACGAATTTAAGTTATATTGATAGAAATTGTGTAGTAACGATTTGGGGATCGTATTACAGATCTGTACCAGTAGCCGTGCACCGTAGTACAACTTGCTCACAAGAAGGTGAGTTTTCACGAGCCCCTTTTCACTGAACTGTTTTAAATATTTTCCCGGGGCGGAAAGCATGTTTCTATCAAAGTGTTTAAGTACATGCTAATCGCATGGAAACGAATGTATTTATATAATGTTTATTGTACGGAAATCGTACGGTAATGTATTAAGATGGTAATTAACTAAGTTGCTAATATTGTAAGGCCCGAAACAGTGTTCTGGGGTAACCGAGTTCCCAGAGATTATTAAATGTGTTTCTGGGGTAACAGAGTTCCCAGGGGTATTTGAAAGTATTCTGGGGTAACAGAGTTCCCGGAGGTTAATCGATATGTTTTGGGCTTAACAGAGTTTTCACTTGTGAACTCAGTATAATTACATCACTTATTTATGATTTTTATAATGATTTGTCATGGTTTATTTAAATTAGTGAAACTCACCAACTATTCGTAGTTGACCCGTTTTCTTTACATGCTTTCTAGGTACACTCAAATCGGAATGAGTGATATGTGTTCGATGCTGTGTGCTATTTTGTGGAAGTCTAGAGATCTATATTTTGCATTAAATATGATAATGTACTATCGGTAACGCTTATGTGATAACGCTTAGATGGTTATGAAACTCAGAACAATGTAATACGTTTAAATTAATGTAGTGGTGTTTTCTTTATAAACAATGCTGTTGATATCCGATGTGTCTGTTGCATCCCGTGTACGTTTCCGCTGCGGTTACGGGGTGTTACAGAACTTGGTATCAGAGCCATTGGTTATAAAGAATTAGGATGTCTTTAAAAGATACCTCAATTATAACCAGTAGCTCAAGTATTATAGGATCTGAATATCAACTAATAATATATTGTGACGAGATCGGGATGAACTTGGATGGACAAGTGGGTTATTATGGTCCGGAACATAATAACAGACTTGTCTGCACGAGGGAATTCAGGGAAAGTCACGAGGGATTTTAATAGGTAAAATTGGCAACATACGTGCAAATATGTGATAATATTGTTATGTGGTCAAGTTGTATAAGTAAGTGTATATTAATTTGATTATGATTTACACTATGGAAAGAACTATATGTTTGTTAACTTGTGTGCAGGTAAAATGTCAAGAACCCCCAGTTTGTCGATTGAGGAGGACCCGGAGGAGGTCAGCTCCGGGGACTCCGGGAGCCCACTCGTAGCATCTAGCACAGAGCCTAGCGAGGCTAGCCTTAGGAGTTCCGGCCAGTCCTCCCCAGCTAGGATTGCCAGATCCCCGACCCCACCCGCACCACAGGCCGCCCCTGCACCCCCCGGATTCGGACCCCGCCTCACGGCGCGGATCAGTATCCCACCTGTCCGACCTATCTCGCCCCCACCCAGACCTGCTACTCGCAGGGGCGAGTCCTCCAGCTCTCGGCCCGAGCCTGCGACTCCACCTGTGTGGGGTCTTCCGAGACAGGAACGGGACGCGGCGGCCTGGCTCCGAGTGCTCACCGAACAGGTGAATGAGCACTCCGCCGCCCTGACGGTGGGAGTCCAGAGGAGGATGTACTTGGGTGATTGCATACTGGACCATCAGTATGCGATTGCCCAGCTGAAGAGGGAGTGCTCATACTCCCAATGGATGCTTGGCCGGATGGAGATGCGGGTTCGGGTTATGATGGCTGTGTTGGTGGTGTTGGTGGCGATGTTGGTGGGGTTGGTTTACCACCGTGTTTAGTTGTTTTGGGTTGGGGATAGACAGGGACCATTTTTTTGATACTCTGTGTAAGCAGTTAGTGGTGATGCTAACATGGAGTGAATATTGTTTAGTTATAATACAACCACTGGCCCTTAGGGGGGGTCTCGTTTGGGGCATATCAGTATAGATACTTTTGGGTATCATTCAAGCACTGACCCGTTGCGGGTTATGTCGAGATGATGCCGACATAGGCCCTATGTAGGAAAACTTATCTAATGTAATAGTGACAGGAAAGTAATATGAACGGATGTTTGTGTAATATGTATTAACGTTTATTAATGAATGGAATATTTGTTGTGTTTTATGATTGGAACTTGTATTGATTATATATATTTTCTTGATGTTGTGTAGAATGGCACCAAAACGTTCAGCCCAATTGTCGGAAGTGGATGTGAGTCGTTTGATTGCTCAACAGTTAGAGGCGGTGATACCGGATATAGTATCGCGCATCGCCGCCAGTATTAACAATTCGGCCAATCCAAACCCTCCGAGCAATCAAACGACCACCAATAATGATGGGGAACGAAATACTAATCCTCCGCAGAATGATAACACGATTCCGAGTAATGACGCACCGCCTAGGGTGGTCGTTACAGACAGTAATGGCCCTATACCTACGGTAGAGACGAACCGTACGGAACCGATTCGTGCATCCAGGGAATGTTCGATCAAGGACTTTATGTTGTGCAAACCTCTAGAGTTTAGCGGGTCTGAAGGACCAAATGGATTAGTTAAATGGATCGAGAAAATAGAATCCGTGGTGAATATCAGCAACTGCCCCGAGGATTGTGTTGTTAAGTATGCTGCCAGCACATTCACGGACCATGCCTTGACATGGTGGAACACGATAGTGCAGACTCGCGGTCAGGCGACGACAAACCGCATGACCTGGACAGAGCTCAAGGCTCTTGTATTGGAACATTTCTGCCCGAGAAACGAATTGCAGAAATTAGAAAATGAATTGTGGAATCTGGAGATGCAGGGGGCGGACCACTTGGGTTATACGAACCGGTTTAATGAGTTGGCGCGATTGGTACCATGGTTGGTCACCCCAGAGTCGAAGAGGGTGGAGCGTTATATTTGGGGACTAACTCCAGTAGTAAGGAGTATAGTCAATTCTGGGAGACACCAGACGTATGAGGGTGCGGTGACGCAAGCTGGTATCGTCACGTATGATTTCGTAAGAAGCGGGTCACTAAAAGTGGCAGGAGAGTCCGCTGGGGGGAAGCGGAGTTCACATGACCATAGGACCCAGGAAAAGCAGCAAGGTAAACGTGCTAGACCCACTGCCCAGAACTACGCCATGACTAGTTCGGGCGGAAGGCAAGAACCGCAGAAAGGATCGTTTCCTAAGTGTGGGAAATGTGGTTACCACCATGGTGGCGTGTGCAAAGAGGTGGTGTGCCACCGGTGTGGCAGGATTGGACACTACGCACCAAATTGTAAGACAAATCTGAACAACCTGAACCGACAATCGCAACCTATCCGTGCGCAGCCATTTAAGACCCAACCAGCCCGACTGCAGAACCCGTAAGGAAACCAGATGGTGACCACCAGCCGTGCTTGCTATGAATGCGGCAGCACGGATCACTTTAAAAGACACTGTCCGAAACTGAACCAGGGAGGAAACGGGAGGCAACCCTCGGGTCAGGCATCGTCGTCCAATCCTGCGCGAGGCCGAGCATTCGTGATGGGGGCGAACGAGGCACGCCAGGACCCCAGCGTAGTGACAGGTACATTCCTCGTCTCTGATCATTACACTTCTGTATTATTTGATACAGGTGCCGATAGAAGTTTTGTCTCCGTTAGATTCCTTTCGATAGCAAACCTTCCTATTGGTGAAACCATAGAACCTTACACCGTAGAAGTCGCTAACGGTAAAACCATGATAGTTAATCAGATAGTTCGGAATTGCCCTTTTATTCTGAACGAACAATCCTTTCTGATTGACTTGTTACCGGTAGAATTGGGTAGTTTTGACGTGATAGTGGGAATGGATTGGTTAGCACGTAACAGGGTAGAAATAAACTGTGAAAAGAAAATCGTCAAGATCCGGGTGTCGGATGACGAGGAGGTATTAGTGCAAGGAGAAAAATCCGGTACCATGATACCATTTATATCCCACCTCAAGGTGTTAAAATATATACGTCAGGGATGTGTGGCGTATCTAGCGAGCCTGACGGCCACTGATTCTGAGGAAAAACGGGTGGACGATATTCCCGTGGCACGCGAATTTCCACAAGTTTTCCCAGAGGAACTTCCTGGATTACCGCCAACCCGACATGTCGAATTCAGAATCGATCTGTTACCTCAAGTTGGCCCTGTTGCTAAGGCACCTTACCGACTTGCACCATCTGAGATGCAAGAATTATCCAACCAGTTGCAAGAATTGTTGGATAAAGGATTTATTCGTCCTAGTTATTCCCCGTGGGGTGCATCGGTCCTATTCGTGAAAAAGAAGGACGGGAGCCTTAGAATGTGCATCGATTACAGGGAGTTGAACAAGTTGACAATCAAAAATAGGTATCCTCTCCCCCGAATCGATGATCTGTTCGACCAACTACAAGGTGCGAGCTACTTCTCAAAAATAGATCTTAGATCGGGATACCATCAGGTTAGAATTCAGGAGGAGGATATCCCAAAAACCGCATTCCGGACTCGCTACGGTCATTACGAGTTCTTAGTTATGCCTTTTGGGCTAACAAATGCGCCAGCAGTGTTCATGGATCTCATGAATCGAGTCTGTAAACCCTACCTCGATAAATTCGTCATCGTGTTTATTGACGATATTTTAATATACTCAAAGAATAAAGAAGAGCACGAGCAACACTTAAGATTAATTTTAGAGCTTCTAAATCAGGAGAAGTTGTATGCAAAATTCTCCAAGTGTAACTTCTGGTTACAAGAAGTGCAATTCCTTGGTCACGTTATAAATCACCAAGGAATACACGTTGATCCAAGTAAGGTTGAAGCAGTTAAGAATTGGCAAGCGCCTAAATCGCCAAAGGAAATCCGCCAATTCTTAGGCTTAGCTGGATACTATCGTCGATTTATAGAGAACTTTTCCAGCATCGCCCAACCTTTAACCCTCCTGACTCAAAAGGATCGAAGGTATGATTGGGGTGAAGAACAGGAAACGGCATTTCAAACGCTAAAACAAAGATTGTGCCAAGCGCCGATCTTAAGTCTCCCCGACGGAGACGATGGTTTTGTCGTGTATTGTGACGCATCCCGTAGAGGATTGGGATGTGTGTTGATGCAGAATAATAAAGTCATAGCCTATGCTTCCCGACAGTTAAAAGTACACGAGAAAAATTACACTACTCATGACTTAGAACTGGGAGCAGTTATCTTCGCACTTAAAATCTGGAGACATTATCTCTACGGTACAAAGTGCACCATCTTCACTGATCATAAAAGTTTGCAACACATATTCGATCAGAAAGAACTGAATATGAGACAACGAAGATGGGTCGAATTATTAAGCGACTATGACTGTGACATCCGTTATCACCCCGGCAAGGCTAACGTCGTAGCCGATGCCTTGAGTAGGAAGGATCGCGTTAAGCCATTGCGAGCGCTGGGGATGATAGTCCAGTCGAACCTTTCGGATTTGATTCGAGTCGCTCAACGCGAGGCGTTGGAAGAGGAACAATTGGAAAAAGAGGGACTTTTCGGTAACGAGAAGAATTTCGAACAGCGCAAGGACGAAATTCTCTACTTCAAAAATCGGATTTGGATCCCGACCCTCCATGACCTTCGTGAATTAATCATGAACGAAGCGCATAAATCGAAATATTCCATACATCCGGGATCGGATAAGATGTACCAGGATGTGAAGGAGTTCTACTGGTGGCCGGGTATGAAAAAGGATATAGCCACTTACGTCGGCAAGTGTACGACGTGTGCGAGGGTTAAGGCGGAGCACCAGAAACCTTCGGGAATGTTACAACAACCGGAAATTCCCGAATGGAAGTGGGAGCAGATCACGATGGATTTTGTGACACATCTCCCCAAGACGTCCCGAGGACATGATGCAATTTGGGTAGTCGTGGATCGATTAACCAAATTGGCACATTTTATTCCGATTAGAAATAATTATAACACTGAGAGTCTTGCGCAGATTTACATAAATGAAATTGTGTCTCGTCATGGTATACCCATCTCGATCATCTCCGATCGGGATAGCCATTTCACCTCCAAACTTTGGCAAGCTGTCCAAGAAGCGCTGGGAACGCGTATTGATCTAAGCACAGCTTACCACCCTCAGACCGACGGTCAGTCTGAGAGGACCATCCAAACCCTGAAGGATTTGCTTCGTGCATGCGTACTGGATTTTAAAGGAAATTGGGATCAACATCTCCCACTCGTTGAATTTTCCTATAATAACAGTTATCATAGCAGTATAAAGGCAGCGCCTTACGAAGCATTGTATGGTCGGAAATGTCGATCACCACTCTGCTGGACTGAAGTGGGCGACACACAGGTTATTAGATCAGATCTGGTCCAGGAAACGACCAGCAAAATTCTTGAAATTAAAAACAATCTGAAGGCCGCGCGGGATCGGCAGAAGAGTTATGCCGATAACCGTAGAAAACCGTTATCATTTGAGAAAGGTGATAAAGTGTATTTGAAAGTATCACCGTGGAAGGGTGTGGTTAGATTTGGAAAGGCGGGGAAGTTAGCCCCTAGATACATTGGACCATTCGACATTATGGCAAAAATCGGTCCTGTAGCATACCGATTAGAGCTGCCTGATGAACTGAGTGCAGTTCACAACGTGTTTCACGTGTCAAACTTGAAAAGGTGTCTGTCGGATGAGACATCGGTGTTACCTTTAGAGGGTGTCCAAATAAATGATAAGCTCAACATTGTAGAGGAGCCCATAGAAATAGTAGATGGGAAAATCAAGCAACTTAGACACAATAAGATCTCATTGGTCAAAGTTAGATGGAATTCGCAACGAGGCCCAGAATATACATGGGAACGAAAGGACGAATTTCGGAAGAAATACCCCCACCTATTTCCTCAAAAGGAAGTAGTTGACGCGTAAAATTTCGAGGACGAAATTTTTATAACGGGGGGAGAATGTAACGATTCCGGCAAATTCAAGTATACCCTAGCCGGAATATACTATTTACGTGTTATTCAATACTGAATATATGAATTATAATGTGTTTATACGAGTATATAAGATTCACAGTCCGAATTATACTCGAATGAACAACTAGTCGTATCGGAATTACGATTAATCGATGAACGGTTATTGAAACCCGAACGAATAGGGAATTACATTATAGACAAAATATATAATGTTTAGTGATGTTTACGAAGTATTAAAGCTTCGGGATAAGTGAATTATAGCACAGAAAAAAGGATTTCGATTTATTAGTACGTCGGTACGATAAACGAAACCTTTAACATCAAACCAAGCAAGAGACGATCGATCAAGCCGAAAAAGATGCACAATTACCGACAATACGATGTGTTAAGTCAATAAACGTCATGGTTTAAGTTTTTAAAGTTTTTAAATCAGTTTTATATAAATTTTAATTTTAAGCCGAAAAACGACCGTTTTGGTCTCGTTTTGAGCGGAATTAAACGTTTAACCGAAAAACGAACTGAACCAGATTATCCACAACATTATCCAGATTGCGTAATCTGAATGTGTGGCCATGGTTGGACTTGTGGGCCCCCCTCCTCACCTTACTATGGACCGATCGGTCCATAGTCTCCCACACACACACACCATTTTCTTTTTTTCTCCAAGATTTGTCTCCAAATCCTCTCAAAACTCTTGAACATCCATCCAAAATCCAAGTTTTTAAGCAAGAACTCAAGGTAAAAACCGAGTTATGATCGTGTTAATCTTCTTTTCTTGGTTCAATTACAAGGAAATGAGGTTTCAAATGAAAAATGGGTGAAAACCCGAGATGAAACCGATTCTTGGAGGATCAAGTGATGTATACAAGTTATACAAAGGATCTTGGTCCAAAAAAGTAGTTAAAAGAGTCAAAAACGAATTTTTACGGTCAAAATCTTTGTTTTGATGTTTTAATCGAAACCATGAAAGAAATGGCCTGATTGTGGGTATAACTTGCTTGGTGTGGTGTTGTTGTGCTTGTAAGTGTTGTATCTAGTGGCTAGCAAAGGCTAGAAACCAAGATCTTTGCGATCTAACGCTAGAAAACACAAAGTAGTTCGGTTTTCGTATGATTTGTGTGATTTGGACAGATTGTGGTAGGCTTAGAGTTGGGTCATGAAATTTCACAGAGTTGATCTACACATGAAAATATGAGATATGTGAAATTTTGGTAATTTTTGGATAAAGGATGAATATTTGGTGAATTTAATGCTCGGTTTTGGCCAAAAATGGTGAAAAATAGCTAAACATCATGAAAAATTCTGGAAAATTTAAGATAAGCTTTTTATAACATATAAAAGTCACACACAAAATTTTAGGTTCATTGGAGAAGTCTAAGTAGGCTTTTCGGTAAAACGAGTTCTAGGGATTTCTAACTCGGTTTTGGTAAAAATGGCATGAAAAATGAGTTTTTGGTTCTGGAAAAATTACAGGGAACTATGTGGGTGACAGGAGTCATCCCAGAAAAATTTGGGATTTTTCGAAGGTCGTTTGGTATTTTCGACATATTCGGTGTTTAAATGACGTTTAAAAATGGTTAAATAAATTTTAGATATAAAAATTAATTCTGGAAAAATTTTATAAAATTCCTTACTGTTAAAATATGATTTGTACAAAATTTCAAGGTCCGAGACTAAACGGATATTTATTTGTGCTAAATGGAACTTAAAAACAAACTTTTAAAGCTTAAAACGTATAAACCGGCAAAGTTCGCCTAAGCGAGCTGACTGGTGCATAAAAACCTTAAAAATGGACTATTTTCATGAAACTAAGTTAATCAAGTAAAAATAAATCATCCGAAAATAATTCGGATGATTTGGGTAATTTTATCCGATTTAACCGTTTCCGGTGTATTAAAGACGGAAACGGGCCCCGCGGCCAAACGGGGTGTCTAACCGAGCTCTAATTTCACCACTTTAATGAAAATATCAATAATGACTATTTTCGGGACGTATGTGGTCAAACTCATTTTTGAAAACATAAAGACGAATAACCGTGCTAAGCACGCAAAACGAGAAAACAAACTATCGGTAGTTTTGACTAAAGAACTCTAAGTGATATCACAATCTAAGTCCTGAAAAGTATTTCGGGGTTAACATTGTCCCCTGATCGTGTACGGTACTGGGTTAACAGTGTCCCCAGACGTACCGGTTAACACGAATTTAAGTTATATTGATAGAAATTGTGTAGTAACGATTTGGGGATCGTATTACAGATCTGTACCAGTAGCCGTGCACCGTAGTACAACTTGCTCACAAGAAGGTGAGTTTTCACGAGCCCCTTTTCACTGAACTGTTTTAAATATTTTCCCGGGGCGGAAAGCATGTTTCTATCAAAGTGTTTAAGTACATGCTAATCGCATAGAAACGAATGTATTTATATAATGTTTATTGTACGGAAATCGTACGGTAATGTATTAAGATGGTAATTAACTAAGTTGCTAATATTGTAAGGCCCGAAACAGTGTTCTGGGGTAACCGAGTTCCCAGAGGTTATTAAATGTGTTTCTGGGGTAACAGAGTTCCCAGAGGTTATTAAATGTGTTTCTGGGGTAATAGAGTTCCCAGGGGTATTTGAAAGTATTCTGGGGTAACAGAGTTCCCGGAGGTTAATCGATATGTTTTGGGCTTAATAGAGTTTTCACTTGTGAACTCAGTATAATTACATCACTTACTTATGATTTTTATAATGATTTGTCATGGTTTATTTAAATTAGTGAAACTCACCAACTATTCGTAGTTGACCCGTTTTCTTTACATGCTTTCTAGGTACACTCAAATCGGAATGAGTGATATGTGTTCGATGCTGTGTGCTATTTTGTGGAAGTCTAGAGATCTATATTTTGCATTAAATATGATAATGTACTATCGGTAACGCTTATGTGATAACGCTTAGATGGTTATGAAACTCAGAACAATGTAATACGTTTAAATTAATGTAGTGGTGTTTTCTTTATAAACAATGCTGTTGATATCAGATGTGTCTGTTGCATCCCGTGTACGTTTCCGCTGCGGTTACGGGGTGTTACAATTAAGGTGCAAGAAACAATCGGGTTGCGGGTAAAGATATGAATACGGGTTTGGGTTTGAATATGGTTTATGGGTTAAACGGGTTTAGGGTTAAAGGATATAATAATATAACTAATATTGCAGATTTTACAATTTGGTCCTTCAAGATTTGAGATGGAAACACTAAAGAGTTAAAGTATAATTTAGGGTAAAATTTGAATATAATCCAAAGTTATTAATTAAATATAATAAGCAAATATTAATAAAATAATATTAACTCGAATCACGCGATATTTCTTGGTAAAATTTTCCGATTATAAAAACGGGTCGGGTAACGGTTAATAAAATAACAATTTAAAATCCGAGTTGTTACAATCTCCCCTACTATAGGGAATTTCGTCCCAAAATTAAAGGATGCTATAACAAAATCATTAGATTTTGAAGAAAGGAAAATTTTAAATATAAATTTTAAAATTAATCATAATACAAAACTTTGAATAGTTAAAACAACGTTTCAAATGAAAATCTGATAAGAACACTTATATATAGGATGTACCAGCGGCTTATCCACAATGTCCTTATCATCTTTACGTTTTTACCGTTATCTCAACTACTTTCGATTCTATGTTATGACACACAATTGTACGCATTATGATTTTCATGCGAGGACTTTGATAATTATGTTCCGGACCATAATTATTTAGATCGTCGGATGCTCCACATGATTCGTCCCATCGTGTGGATTTAAAAAAAACGTTTGAAAATATAATTTCAATATAAATCTTTTAGGGAAAAGAGTTATAAGAGAGACACCTTTTAAATAAAAATTATAGTTTGGTTATTTAAAATGAGGAATTTTATAAAATAATCCTTCGATAATTTTAAACTTTACTCGAGAGACATAAAAATAGGAAGTTTTAATTAGTACTTCAATAATTCATAAAAACGTTAATCCACAATTTATTAAACTAGCTGGCGACCCTCGCGCTTCGCGGCGGGTCAAGTCTCTTTCAATGTAAACGACCCTGTGTGTTGCGACTGATCCAATCCTTAGAATAAGTAAATGCATCAGTCACACCATATTATACAATATTATACAAACCTATGGTTGTGTTTCGTATCCTTCTTCCAACCTATACCCGCATATCCAAAATAATAAGGTAATCCATCCCATTCTTTAATCACCTATATTGCATCACTCACAAATGGGCATTGTAATAATGTAATTGTTGAATGAAAATTAAGTCTGAAGGTAATATTTATTGCCATATATAAAAAGTTTGTCCTCGTATTACAATCAATCTTAATCTTAAAGTTTCATACTAGACACATAATAAGCATTTCAATAGGCATATTATACCCAAGTTTTTAAATGGACATTTAAAACCAAACTTAACAGTGAATCAAAAGTACCATATATGAAAGCAAATTCCTAGATTTCAATGTCATCTTCTTTGAAAACTAATATGAGAAATGCACATCTAATATAAAAAATAACAGTGAATGAAAAGTACAAAATTTCAGAGAATAATTGCCCTTTAATTCCTCAATAAAATATAGTAGATAATACTATAGGAATTAAAACTATAGGTTTGAATTTCATACTTTTAAGAAAGTAACTGAGAAAAAATGTATCAGCAGAATTTCAGAGAATAATTGCCCTTTAATTCCTCAATAAAATATAGAAGATAATACTATAGGAATTAAAACTATAGGTTTGAATTTCATACTTTTAAGAAAGTAATTGAGAAAAAATGTATCAGCATAATTGAATTAAACACCATGGAAAGCATTAGGCAGTTATGCCAAAGTTTGTTTTTGATATCCATGTATCAAATTTTATTTACACACTAACGCCTAACTAAAAGACATACATGTTGTAGGACCTGTAGGAGTGCCTTCACCAGTGCATTTTCTTCTTAGTCAGATTCAAATATTAACAATTCTGCAAACAAACATGCTAAAGTTAACATTAAAATTCAAATAGTGATTCCATTGAATTCATGTAAACTAAACCGGCTTAACTCTTTCGTTTTCGTTGGCATATGAATCCTTGCAAAACAGATGACAAAGAAATATAAGTGAGAAGGGACACAAACTATTGTTTTATCAAGTTAAATAAGCAATATAATTGATTAGCCTCTAATCATTTGTGGTCGTCCATGGCGAAGCTATAAACTAATAACTGTGATTCATAAATCTAATTTATGTTAATCCTACTCATATATAGTTACAAAAGCTAAGAAATTTTGAAAAAGGAACTAATCGACTCAGAGTCATGGCAGCATCTGGTTTCCTGTTTCAAGCTACCTAATTTTCCAAGCCAAGAATACATCATCATCATCATCGTTGATTTAATAATCAAAAATCAGTTTCAAGACTCCAAATTAACCACAAATTAGTTAACACAATGGACTTGAAAAAGGGTATCATCTATTGCAACGAAGAAAGGTTCATGCTTTAGAAGGGATAAACAAAGTAGAGCATAACTTGATAGTGAATAAAATCAAAGTCTATCAATCACAAAGTAGAGCATGACTTGATAGGATCATTAAGCTTTTTGGCGTCAGCTTCAATCAGGTAGGTGACATAATCATCAAAGTTAGTAGGTCTTCTAGACCTGGATGACCTCCTGAGTTGATTAGCGGGTTCAACATTTTCTTGGTTTGAGTATTTGATGTGCCTTCATTTTCTGTTATAACGGGTTCTGAGTGTGGAGAAGGTGGTGCAGAAGGTTCAATTGCATGGGGTACAAGATGAATAACCGGAGTTACAATAATCGACGAGTCTCCCCCCTCCCCCGCGTCTTGTATTTCTTGCAATTCTTCATAAGGGTTAGTACCGCTCCACTGATCTTGTAATCCTCCATGAACACGACACGCTTGGTTTCTACAATACGAGTGACATGTGAAGGATAACATAAACGATAACCCTTTGAATTTTCAGGATACCCGATAAAGAAGTAGGTAACAATTTTAGGGTTAAGTTTCTTTAGGAAAGGGTTATAAAGGTTTGCTTCAGCAATACAGCCCATACTTTCATATAATTAAGACTCAGTTTCCTTCCTGTCCAAAATTCATAAGGAGTTTTAGGGACAGACTTAGAAGGAACTCTATTGAGTATATGAACGGTTGCTTTTAAGGCTTTAGTCCAAAGAAATAAAGGTAAATTAGTGTTGGCTAACATACTGCGTACCATATCCATAAGGGTTCAATTTCTCCTTTCAGCGGCACCATTTTGTTGAGGAGTACTGGAATGGTATATTGGTTCACGATCCCATGGCCCTTACAAAACTCATAAAATCGACCACGGGCCTGAACCCACATCAGTATGTTTTCCATAATATTCACCTCCTCTATCTGATCTAACAACTTTTATTTGACGATCTAATTGTTTTTCAACTTCAGTTTTATAATCTTTAAAAGTTGTAACAGATTCATATTTATCTTTAATGAGATACAGGTACATATCGGGAATAATCATCAATGATAGTGATAAATGAAGTATGCCTAGCTATGCCAGCAATGGGGTAAGGACCACTAATATCAGTATGAATGAGTTCTAATAAATTAGAGCTCCTAATGGCGCCTTTCTTATTTGTTGATGTCATTTTGCCTTTAAGGATTTGACACATGTTTCAAAATTGGTAAAATTAAGATGTGGTAATACTTCATTCTTCACGAGGCGGGCTAACCAGTCTCGTGAGATGTGGCCTAAACGTTGATGCCACAACATAGAAGAAGTCTCTAAGTCTCGTTTATCTTTAATCTTTGTGAGTGATTTATTAATATTATAAGACAACAAAGATTTAGAAAAATTATCATCTAGTTCTAATCTATAAAGACCACCATCCAAAAAGCCATAACCATACACTTGAGAATTTAAAGAAATAGTAAGTTTGCCATGACCATGAGAAACATCAAAATCGTCCATCTCTAACTTTGGTCCTAATACAAGATTCCGAGTAATCTCAGGAATATATAAGGTATCATAAATTTTAATACATACACCAGTTTTCATTATTCATTGTAAAGTTCCCACAGCCTTGACTTCGAGTTCTTTATCATTCCCCAGTCTTAGTGTTCTTTGGTTTCTTTCCAGCTTCCAGATTGAAAGGAATCCCTTAGTAGAATTGGTCACATGAAGCATAGAACCAGAATCAAACCACCATGTATTAGCAGGAACAGTTAAATTATAGGACTCAAGTATCATAAAGAGATCATTACCTTTTTTATCCAGCCACTCCTTAAAGTATGAACAATACTTCTTCTTATGAATGTACTTCTTACAGTACTTGCAGAAAGGCTTCCCAATGGAGTTCTGAGAGCTGGACGAGGCACATGTATTAGTCTTATGAACTTTAGCAAACTCCTTTCTTGGATTAGTGTTCTTCCTCTTCTTGGAACTGGTGGTAAGGTAAGCAACTTCAGGTTTGTCCATCTTCATATGCTCTTCCTCTTGCACGCACATAGCCATCAGCTCACTCATAGTCCATTTGTACTTCTGGGTGTTGTAATTGATCTTGAAAGCTTCATAGGCAGCTAGAAGATAGGTCATGATGAAGTGCACCAGAAAACCATCACTGATCTCCGTGTCTAATCCCTTCAGCTTATGGGCCATGTCGTTCATCATCATAGTGTGCCCACGAATGCCACTCCTTCCATCGTACTTAGTAGTCACGTACTTGAGAATAAGAGTACTAGCATGCGCCTTAGACGTTCCTTTGAATTGTTCCTCCACGGAAGCCAGATAGGTTTTAGCATCTTCAGAGTCTGGAATGGATCCTCTTATGGGTAGGGCCGGCTCATAGGGGTGGCGGGGTGGTCGACGGCCATAGGCGCGACACCTCGTTAGGCCCGAATTTTAAAAAAAAATATATATATTTATTTTTCTTAAAAACAATATATATATTTAATGTTTAAACTCAATTACATGACCACTAGCCTGGTCTAGTGGCAAATGGGTATTACTCTCAATCAAAAGGTTATGGGTTCTAGTCTCATTTGATACATTTTTAATCCTATTTTATACAAAAAATTTTCACACAACCCAAATTATAACCAAGTAAAGCCATATAAAAATTTAATTGTTAAACCAAGAAAATACGCCTTTTAAATTAAGGCCCAAAAAAATTTTCACCTTCGGCCCAAAACCCTTTTGCCTTTCTCGGAGCCGGGCGTGCTTATGAGCATGCTAATGGAGTTTTTCATAAGCATTAGAGACATGCGTTTGCATTTCTTCCATTTTTCAAACAATAAGTGTTGAGCAGGAATGCTTTCAGCGGTTAGTGCTGGAGGTTCATCCTCGTTTAGAGCAAAATCGAAATCCAGGAAGGCGAGATTAAGCATAAGAGAGTCCTTCCAGGCAACAAATGTATCTCCAGTTAATGATGTGATTCCACCATTCAGAGCTGTTATTGGAATTTAAGTGAGGATATTAAGATACTAAACTTGAAGAAACTTAGAGTGAACTAGGGCAAAATTAAACTAATGCAGGCATAGATAAGAACAAGTTAAATTATGAAGCTGTGATAATAAATGCCTATTATTAACATCAAAATAATAGACTAATATAAATCACCCATAAAAGATAAATCACCTTTATAAAAATTCTACTTAAATAAAAGATAAATCACCTTTGGGCCAAATTAAATTTTATTTAAGTATATGTGCAAAACAATTGTAACACATCACCTTTGGGCAGAAGTAAGACAACCATTTTAATCATTCACGAGTTAGTTTTGCTTGATATAGATATATCATATCACCTTTGGGCAGAAGTGATACGTTTAAATCATGTTTAAGCTAAGCTAACACAATTTGTATTTAGACTTGAATGATATGTTAGATGTATCACATCACCTTTGGGCAGAAGTGTATATCATCATTCATTCAAGTTAAGCTTTGTATATGTTTTGTAAAATTAATTAATATGTATGTTTATATATTAAGTATTTACAAACATTGGTTTAGTTAATAGGAATACGTGTGTTGATCAATTCTTCATGTATGTAATAGAAAACATGAATATTATGATAAACCTACAACTAAAACATACATGTCATAGCAGAGAGAGAAGCCACGACTGATGAGAAAGATCCAGACGACATGATAGTCAGCTTTGTCGAGTTCCCCTTTAGGATGTATATTAGTGATGGGGATTAGGGTTCTTGAGAAACCGAATAATATATAGAGAGAGGGTCACAAATTGTTTTTGTAAGGTTTAGGGTTATGTTGTATGATGTTAGTTAGAATCTCCATATATTTATATACACCCAAGGAGAAACCCTTGATTAGCAAGAAAGGGTAATTTGGTCCATCAATAATTACCTAGCTAATATAATAAGGTATAATTAATTAACTTTGATCTATTATAATATATATGATCATGAGGGCCATACATAAATATATATATATATATATATATATATCCATATATTTATTCTTACAAGTTGATGACTGTATATCTTTTGGACAAGGAAACAAGAACATCCGTGTTAAGAGAGTGAAATGTGGACCGGGGCATGGGTTCAGTGTTAGAATTTTGGGTAAGTTTCCGTATGAAGGGGTCGTAGAAGAAATTCTAGTGAAAATTGTACGATAGCTGGAGCCATAAATGGAGTTAGAATTAAAACTTGGCCCAACACACATAAAGGAATCACTATAGCAATTCATTTTGAAGATATCATCAAACAAAACGTGAAGAACCCCATAATTATTGATCAACAATATTATCCAAATAAGTCATGCAAGGTACATATTATATATACATTTTTTTGAAAAAATAATATTTTTATTCCACCTTTCACCAATTCATTCCATGTCTCAAGCGAGACTAGTACCCACAACTATTTGGTTGTAAGACATAAACCTTTACCACTAGAACAAACTAGTGGTTGCATGGTATATTTTGAAATAAGTAGTCTGGTATAACTAATTTCAAATTGCTCACTCAAAACAATATATTTGCTCACATGTCATTAGGCCTAAATACTCTTGATTAGTAGATGGTTTTGGATTTGGAGCTGATTTTGGAAGTCCTTTTGCTTCTAGGCAGTGCACAACCCCTACAAACGAACTCCAAAAAGTTCGATGAAAAACTGTAAGTGATAGCTTAAGTTTTGTGAACACCCGAAAACTTGCATGAGTTCACTTGCATTAGGGATGAGATCGGGACCGCATCTGTACCCGAAAGTACCCGTACCTAAAATCAGTAAATCTTGATACCTATACCCGTACTCAAATTATATGGTACGAGTACAGGTACATGTACTTTGGGTACGGTACTCGCTTCGGTACCTATTTGTTCTTTAAAAAAAATCTCCACTAAACTAGGTATCGGTAACGGTACGATACCGACAATCAATTGTCTATAATACCAAATACCAAAACTAAAATTGAAACAAATCAATCATAATATTAAATCCATTCCCTTTTCCTTTTCTTAGTTTATTGCTTCCTCAATTTATTTAGAAAAACAAGAGAGAAAGTTAATACATGTTATTTAATTATATACACAATTACACATACATGAAATAAAAATATACGAATACATAATATATGAATATACACATATAAATTGAGAATGAACTTATTCAACTAATATATATTATGTTTTGAAAATCCTTCTTAAAAGTTAAGTCATAACTGTTGGAAACCTAATAAAAGCCCCTACATATTCTAAACGGGCACCAGTATCCGTAATACCCATACTTGTACATGTACCTGTACCCGTACCCATACCTATAATCAGTAAATTTGTGTACCCATACCCGTACCCAATAGCCACGTACATGTACAGGTACGGGCACTGAACATGTACATGTAAGGGTATTTAGGAAAAAAAACTTATCCCTAACTTGCATGGGTGGCACACTTGCCAGAAGTATAAGAACTTTCTAAAGACCCCTTAAAGTACCAAAGGCCAGCTATGAGGTAAGGCCGATTTTTTTTAATTATATACTTTTTTGAAAAAAATGTATTCTTTATATTTAAACCAAATTACTTAACTAATTTAAGGCCCAACTTTTTTTTCGCCTTTAGTTCAAAACTTTTTCATGATTCTTGGAGACGACCCAGAAAGTACATACATGTATCCTAAACCACCTACTAATATAAAAAGTTTTACTAAAGTCCGATTAATGAATATTACTCTATCAATTTAAAAGTATTAAGCTAATTTTAATTCTTGTGATTACCAAAAAGGCGATCCTTTAAAGTAAAGTTAACGAATGTAAGCTTTAGGAGGATTTGGGGAACATCTACATCACAAGTCGGAGTGAATTTTACTTGCAGCGCGGAAGTGCCGTGCGAAAATGTAGATGTGGCTTATATTAATATTACAATGAATGGAGGACCGACCACCTCCGTTTGTACTAATAAAAATAAGGAGTTAACAAATAATTGATATTTCAAAATGTGGACCGACATACGTAAAATAAATAAATAACATATATCAAGTAACAAGAAGAAGGTAAAAGGAATTTAATGTGCATGTACAACTATTTCAATGTGGATCGAAAATATCCCCGCGTTTATTGTCTTAAGCCCACATTTGATACATTAATGTAATAACTCAGATTCTCCAAACTAATATTTATTAATTTAACTCGACCCGTTTTTATATTCGGGAAATTTTATTCGTAAAATATCGCGTTTATCGAGAAGATTAATCAATAATATATTATTCTTAATTATTTACGTAATATATATTATTATTAACTTTCAAATTATAACAATTTCTACCCTAAGCTAAACTTATACCCAAAAATGTTTCCACCTGCTAACTTTGGGGACTTACTTGCAAATTATGCAATATTATATTAATATAACCCTTTTACCCATTTACCCAACTCATATATAATGTCCAAACCCGACCCTTATAGCAAACCCGTGACCCGTATAATTGCTTGAGCCTAAATCTTCGCGTTAATCTTGGAATTAATCTAGGATTATTATTCTCCTTCCTATTATCGGCCTAACTAACGTTTTAATTATGTTAATTACATCAAACTCGATTCGTCTTACCTAATATAATAAGCCGACATAAACCCGATCTTAATACACATGTAAATGACCATTATAATGCAACTAAACTTTGTCTGGACCCTCTACACCACCTCGCGACCTTTCCCTATTAGTTAATTGAAGTTTAACGATCTGCTACCCTTTGTTCGTACTCCCTGGACTGTCGTCAGGTTCCGTTTAACATACACCATCAATTCAACATCGTTATAGGTAAATATTATATGCATTGAAAGTGTGCCGACGTGTGGAGGAGTATTGGTGTGCCTCGTAAAGCATGCCAAGGTGAAGTTTTGATCAAGAAAGAATTGAAGAGGATAAAAGACGTCGAAGTGCTGCACGATCGTCTTGAGTTATTATAAGCCAACCAAGGTAGGCATAATGCCCGGATAAAATAATAATAAAATATTGAAAAGGCTTAAAACCCTAAGTCGAGGAAATACTCGATACCTCGATAAATAAAATAAAATATAACAAAAGAAAGAAGAGAAAAGAAAAGAATACGATTATATATATATATATATATATATATAT
Organism: Bidens hawaiensis; assembly: GCF_021521415.1. Lineage (NCBI taxonomy): Eukaryota > Viridiplantae > Streptophyta > Magnoliopsida > Asterales > Asteraceae > Bidens > Bidens hawaiensis. The sequence continues at coordinate 66,552 of NW_027497374.1, read as the reverse complement.
ATATATATATATATATCAATGTGATTATATATAATTCTTTGTTATAGATTATTATTTAAGTAATTATGAATATTCTTAAATAATAAAGAAAAGAAAAGAATACGTTTCTCATAGAAGAAGAAACATAAGGTTTAGAGAAAATAAACTAAAGGTTTATCTAATAAAAGAATATAAGTTAAAATAAAACTTTTAATTTATAAAAGAAAGAAAGAATACTTTTTAACTTAGGTTTTAAAGTAAAGAAAATATAATCGAGAAAGATTATAACAGACTAAATGTCTTAAGACGGATTGTATATATCCGACTAACAAAAGGTTATACTCGTACTATAGGTGCGAGATAGCAACAGGAAAGACCCTTGGACAGTGTTTGAAGCTGATCAAAATACAAAAGGTGAATACGCCCAAACTTTACAATCTTATTTTAAAACGAGTCAATGTGTTAAATGAAAAGGTTTACATGAGACTACGTGTCTCTAAAACATTTATAAACAAAGGTATAAGCGCTAGCCCTCAGGCTATCGTGTATGTTCGTCTGGATCCTTACATATGTGGTGGGCACACCACACCTGGTCATATTTACGTTTTCCTGCGGAAAGTTAATGACCTTGTGTATACGAATAGGTACATAACTATGTCGAACGCTGCGGTGTTTGCTGGGGTATTTAGTGTAGAGATTTGAATTTATAATTGTATTGTTTTAAAGCTTGGTTATTCCTAAGCCACGTTGGGCCGAGAACTATGTAGCCTCGAGGGGTAATAAAGTAAAAAAGAAAATATTTTTGCGTCAGCATATTCACCAGCATTCGTTGCTGACGTATTTTCTAAACATTTTGCAGGTAATCAAGATTAGGGCTTGGAATGACGAAGTACTCAAGATATCCGATGGCTCAGATCTTTTGTTAAAGTAATATTTAATGAATGGTGGTTTTGTAAAACAAACAAGTAACCTTAAATGGGAACTTATAGTCCCGTCTTTTGTGAATGTAAATATTATATTTTTATCCACATGTTTTTAAAGACTTCCGCTTTTTAATACGTAACTCTGATATTATTACAAATGTGGTACCAACTGTTGGTCATACGCCCAGCCCTATGATGGGGGTGTGACACCAAGGTAATGAAATTCATTCTAAGTAATTACCTACATGCCTAATTTTTTACAATAATGCTGAGAATGAAGTAGTGAAAGGTGACTTAATTAATATGATCCCATGTTGAGATCTTTTTATAAAAGAAAAGGATTCGAAATGATAAAACTGAAATTTGATCTCAAAATGCACCATTTTCTCTTAAACTTTTGATCCAGAAGGAAAACTGTTTGAAGTAAGGTTTAAGTCAAAAGAGTTGCATCTTTACAATGAATATGTTTGAATATGTGTTCTCAAGTATACTTGAATATTCATCTGATGTTTAACTCTGTCTTGTAAACTTATATTATCTCGAGTACACTAGATGAATTGTTGATATAAATATGTAATAATTATGTTTGAATACTTTGTTTATGAAATACAAGTGTTTTCGAGTAAACTTTGTTCATCGAGCAAACTTTATGCTTCAAGCACACTTGTATATTAATTACTTATTTCAAATGTCTTCAAACATACTTGCAGATTTCAAGAGTTTTTGAGCAAACTTCGTTTCTCGAGTACACTTTATGCTTGGAGCATACTTCTATGTTAAGATTTAACATTATAATTATTCTTAAGCATACTTTATGTTTTTTATGAAATAGTAAACTTTGTTCCACGAGCATACTTGATAGTATATTATTGGACAAATTTAACTCTTTGCTTGATTAGGTTAATTCGAGTACACTTCTATTTGATAGGATTATTCGAGTAAGGTTTGACATGGTTTGACATTTAGAAATATTTTTAAGTTAATATATTGAGATCTTAATTGATTTTGAGCAAAGTTGTCTATTTGAGCAAATATACTTGATTATGTGACTTGTGATTAATTTCTCGAGCAATTTAGTATATTCGAGTAAACTTCTTTCATTTTTCTCACTTAGTATATTTCTAAAAACATTTAAAACGAGCAAACTCTATATATGAGCAAGCTTTGGTAAAATACTTTATCGAGCAAGCTTTGTGTTTGAAAAATTGAAAATTGGGTTTTGGTAGTAATATGATACTAAATGACAAAAATAATTTAAAACTCACTTTCAAACACAAAAGGGTATACTATAAAAGGGAGACTTCGAAATATTTTCATTTATCCTTTCCATCTCTCTCTCTCTCTCTCTTCTATTATACCAAACTTGCTCGCAACCTAAGTTATCCAACCATTGCACACTAATTCTCTCTAAATATTATCATCCATCCTAATTCCGACTTGGTAAGCTTTGATTAAATGATTTCCGACACTCATTATATGGGTTTAGGTTTTCAATTTTCACTTTCACTAACATCTCTATTTTATGTGTAGGTTGTTTTATTGTCGAAGAATAGGTTCATAAAGACTATCCTTTTATACTTTCTTCTTCAATTATATATACATGCATGTTCAATTGATGTTCAAATTGACTAACTTATGCTTTGAATTGTATTTTATATTATTTGTGTGTGTGTAAAATTGACTTCTAAATTTGAGCAAAAGCACAACATGTGGGCGTTTCTCCAAATTACAGAGGAGAATCGCCCCTTGGAGCTGATGATAATTAGCTGATACGCTCCAACTGGCGGTTTGCCTTGTCGAAAACCCCATTATCTACAGAAATCATCATTTGGATTACTAGAGATCTGCATAATATATTGATGGCATTAATGGGAGAATAACAGAAGCCACTGTGCTTGGTAGGGAGGTTGAAGTCACTGAGCAACTTATACGTGCAAGCCTACAATTAAACGATGAATTTGAAGTACAATTATCCTACTCCCAGCAAAGGCTGTTAAGAACTTTTCAATAAACATTGGGTATCAAGAAAATATTAATAAATGTCAATTTCAGAAAGGAATTTTTCCTCTAATTTACAAGTTTCTAATTCATTACATAATCCAAAGCATGAATCCAAGAAGAGGGACCTGGACACTAATGAGCAGGGAGATTGCCACAACAAATGTTGCTGTCTTGTATGACCAACCATTCAAACTTTCAAGAATGATTTTTTGAAGGAATGGTAACAAACACAAGGAAGAGAGAGGAAGAAAAATTTCTCATGTATCCAATATTTTTTACAAATAATCTTAACCAGATGACATCCTGACTTGCCAACTGCTAGAGCAACACATGTATTACAAGATCCAAATGTTTACAGGAGGATCAGCAGATTGAGGGAAACAAGTCAATTTAATCAAGAAGTGGAGTTTGATATACTTACTTGGTTGGTGACTAATGATGTTGAGATAATGGAGGTTCCTGCTTCACCTATGGTGAGCAGTGAAGAAGATAGTGATGAGGATGAGGATGATGATGATGAGAGTGAGTGTGATGAAGTAATAATGACCATGGTGTAGGAGGAGATGATGATGTTGTTTATGAGAATGCGGCTAATGATATAGCACATGTTGATGGGGAGGTATTTCATGATGAAGTTGTTTCCAATATTGTACAACATGTTTCAACCTTTACACCACTTGTTTCACCACCGCCACAATCACCACCTCAAACACAAATCCATGAGCCATACATCTCTTCACCACCTCACTCACCACAAACATTTGAGCCATACATCCCATTACCACCACCTTTACCACAAACTCAAACCCAAACCTACCAAATTAAACCAGAACCTAACATGCCAGTACTTATTCCATCCCACCTAATAAACAACCAGGCACACCATACCAGTCACCAACACACTCAATTGTAAGGCCCCGTTGCCGGTGCCATACTTTGGACGTTGGATTTACTCATAATCACTGTTCTAGAAATCAGAGTTAACTAAAACTTTCGCGAAATAATATAAAACAACAACCATTCGTTACAAATATCCATAACTTGTATTTTAAAACATAACATAAATTATAACATTCAAAACATCATGACAATCTTCGGATGCCAGCCTCTTCAATCCTGCCATGTGTCCATCTCAAACCAGCTGTCTCAATCTGTTAACCTGCGTGCATACTAAAAGTCAGCTACGCTGAGTGAGTTTTAGTTAATCACCTAACTTACTTTACATACACATATACGTGCCTAAAGGTACGCATTACATACATACCCTGTACTTCATTCGTCCATAGATTTATAGCTAACCTTACGTTATAAAGGACATTTCACCCTACATACCTCGGATATTATTAGGGTCCGGTACCCTCCATCCTCGGATATTATTAGGGTCCGGTCTCCCTTCATCCTCGGATATTATTAGGGTCCGGTCACCCTCCATCATCGGATATTATTAGGGTCCGTTTACCCTCCATCCTCGGATATTATTAGGGTCCGGTCACCCTTTCTTTCATACCTTCATACCATACCTTTCTATATACATAATTGTAAGTTTCATACATACATACATCATTCATTCTTCATATACAACAATTTTATCATCAAACCTTTACCTGGCAGTACATGCAATATCCGAAGATCGTTCATGTACCGACAAGCAGTCAATCATACCTTTCACATAAAACATATATGGCATACACTTATCACTTAGGATAAGTGTATTAACTAATCACATCGAGTATGAACACAACCCCGAAAACATAACAAGGAATGGGGCTAGAAACTCACCTGAAGTCGGTTACGTTCACCGCTAATAGTTATTCCTTTCTTCAGTTGGGCACGGCTAACTGTATAATAATTACATGCATCAATTAACTATTATTACTCATCTCGCATTTCTAGTCTAATTATAACCCTCAACGAACAGGGTCCGGGGGCAGCGCCCCTGACAGCGGGGTCTAGGGGCGGCAACCCCTAGCAGGGTCCAAGGGGCAGAGCCCCTGGCCGGGGTCGAGCTGCCAGGTCAGTTTGGAAAAATTTTATTTCCATTAACTGTCTTAACACATTTTCCATTAGAATTTTGAATCATCAATAAATTTTCTAACTTAAAAAGTCCAAGGGCTTCTTTGAAATTAAACCATTCTTTTATTAGTCCACGGACTGTTCTGTCATTTCATAAAACTTCTAGTTCGTTACTTGGTTCTTTAACGAATTGAACCCTCTAATGAACTGGTCCTTTGACGAATCAGTCCATGTAACGAATCAATCCATGTAACGAATTGGACCTTCTAACTCGTTATCTCTGTTAACGAATGACTATAACGAATCAAGGGAAATTCGTTATCTTTTACCCTTAACGAATTGGATACGAACTAAAGCTAGTTTGTTAATCTTTCCTTAGCGAACCAGCTGATGAATTGCCTCTAGTTCGTTAATCCCCCGTTAACGAACTAGGGTTAGGTCAGAGAATGTCAGAACATTCTCTGACATTCCCTTAACCTTGTATCTTTTCCGGCGTCGTCGCCGGAAAAACGCGGTTTCACCGGAAAAAACGAGTTTTGACTTGTTTTCACCGTTTTTCGCCCCGTTCGATCCGGATCTGAGCTAGGGTGATCCCTAAGCTCATCATAGGTTTTTATACCCGATTCCATCCGGATCTCGTGACTTAAACGGTTTAACGGTGTCGGCTTGTCGTTTCGTGACCATATCTAACGGGTTTGGGTTTATACAATATCATACTATCATTACCTCGGGTCGGTGCTCGGTTTCCGTCTTGGTTTCGGATTAGGTAAGGAGAGGACTAGAGAGAAAGCTTAAGTGTGTGTTTTGAGGGTGTATGGAGTATGTGTGAAATGAAATTAAATGGGTGATTAAAGGTTTATATATTTTTGGATCATGGGCTTAAGCACATGGTCTTTTTCCTTCTTTCATAACCCAAGTCCATAACCCATATCCATTTAACCCAACACTAGCCCGACTCATAATAACTCCTATTACATTTATTAACCTAAACTAGAAAACGGGATGTTACATCAATAGACATTGCCCAATTTGATATTCCTTTATCACCTCCAAGCCAAAGCCATATACCTTTATTACAAACCCAAAACCCATTACCACACACAAGCTCACAAATTATCCAAAGCCCAGTTCACCGAACTCAACCAACCCAAACTTCTGAATCCTCTGAAACTGATCCATTCAACTTCTCTCCAATTTCAACTCATGACATCTTGAAAATAAATTTTGACCTTATTGTTAAAAGTTTTGTTTTGAAGACAACTAATTCAGAGCTGAGGGAAAGAGATAAAGACTTGAAAAACCAGTTACAAATTGCCCTGAAAAGAATTCAAACCCTGAAGTCTGAGGTTGAGAAGACCTCAGATGCACCAAAACAGGGGAGAATGTTCTTATGACCGTTGATGAAGACTCTATGATAATGATTGGACTGATATATGATGACTATGATGAGGAGATAAATCTAGTTATGGAGGAAATGGAGGTTGCAGATGATGTCATAGTGAATGATATAGTTGCAAATGATGAAATTACAACTGATGATGATGATGATGTAACATCAGTTCCAAAGATACAGAAGAAGCTGAAACTGGGAATATCTCTGGTGAAACTGTTGTCATATCTGGTGAGACTAAGAAACTTAACCCTACCAATGATGAATTTAATGAAGTAAGTTCCCAGACTGTCAAAAAGAAATCTAAAGTAGATGAAGAGCTTGATGAGTTGTTTAGGGAGATAGATGAGATGCCACCTATTGTAATAAAAGATGCTGGACCATCTAGGCTTCTTGATGAAGATGAGGAAATGAGAAAAGAAAGGGGAAAGGCCATTGCAGAAAATGAGAGTCAATTCCGACCAATCATTAAGAAAATAGATGAATTAAATGATCATCTTTTATTTGTTGATGAATCTTCTGAGAGGGGAAAAAAGTTACATGATAAGATTTTGAAGGAGTGGTTTCAAAGTGACATTCTAAGCTACATACTCACTAAAAAACAAATAGATGAGCAAATGTTTATTATGGAACAAATTGAGCTGAAAAATAAATTATGTGAAGAAAAGGAAGGATTGGAGCAAGAGGTCATTGAAGGACTCTTGAAGCTAAAACAAGCTGAGGATGCTGAGAATGCCCTAGCCAATGTGGTTTACAAATTCCAAAAAGAAAATTCTCAAGAAGCAATACCAATTGCTGAACCTGTTACTGAAAATGTTGACAAACAACTGGTTACTAATTATGATGCCAAAAGAATTCAAGATGAAATGGCCAAAGCATCACCTAAAAAGGTGATGGCTGACCTGATTAAAGATATACAATCAAATGAAAGAGCTTACAATCAAATGAAAGAGATTGGCCAGTGGATATGGTGAGATATGTGAGGAAAAGAAAAAGGTTTGGAAAGAACAATGCCCCTGAAGATTTGATGGTGAAAAAGAAAAAGACTGTGAATATAAAATTGTAGGAGGATAAGGAAAAAGAGAGAGAAAAACCAACTGAAGAACCTATACATGGTATCTCTCTACAAACTGTAAAACTAGAAGAATATGAGCAAAACATGAATATGGAATCCAATGAACCTCAAATTGGGGAATTGGAGGACATATATGATCTAGAAGATGATGGGAAGGAGAGGAAGTTAAAGACAAAGAGGATGAACCAGTTTCACCTCAAATTCATTTATTTGATATGCATATTGAGAATATTTAAGCAAGAATGGAAGAATTAAAGAGATAGGATCCAAGAGTTATCAGCTTGATGGGTCATGGATTTAAGTATGAAGAAATCAATGAATTATTTAAAGAAGATCTTAATTATCTAGTTTGAGAAGAAGAGAGATGAGATAAGGAAGAAAAGAAAACACAAGAGAAAACTGCTGAAGAAATATCTATCTCATCTGAAACAAAACAATTACTCTGATGAACAGTTGAGTAAGATGAACTTTGAAGACTTAAAGGATCTATGCAAAGCTTTGAAAGCAAAGGAAAATGATGAAGAAAGGAAAAGATTTGAACAAAGAGCCATTGATGAACTTAAAAGAAAAGACAGTGCGATGAGAAAATATGGAGGGAAAGTGGGATTCTTAGTGGAACATGGGATAAAGTTTGAACATTGCTGAGATAATGTCAAAGAATAATGTAGAAGATATGTTCAGGGTTATATCCACAAAAGTTCATGAAGATGAGAAAATTATTGTTGAAAATATGAAACAAAGAAGGTTGAAAGAAATGAAGGAAAAAGAAAAGGAAGATAAGGAAAGAAAGATAAAGGCTGACAGAGCCAGAGAAATAATTGCTAAAGAGAAGAAAGTTGCTTTGTCCTAGGACAAAGAGCAACTACTTGAACGACTAATGGAGGCAAGAGGAACTTTTGGTGATGTGAACAAGTTATCTGCTACTCAAAAGAAATATTTATATGGTTTAGAGCTAGCCAAATACAACGAAGAGTTGAAAAACCAAAATAAAGAACCAACTTCAACTCCTTCCTTGGTTACTGAAGTAACACAAAGAATTGGACTAAGGTTTTGTTGTGGCTAAGGTTCAAATGTGGAATCAGAATTATTTAGTGACTTATGGTAGATGTGGATGAAACCCATTTTATTCAAACAAATAACCAAAAAAAAACTCACTAACTTTTTTTACAAATGATACTAGCTCAACTCTTTTTGAGCTTTTCTTTGATTTTTCATTTATTTCTTTGAATTTTGTTTTTCAATAAAAAATCAATATACAAACAACTGACCCGGGACATACGTACATTGTGTACTATGCTCGACAAACAACTTATATACAACTCTAACATATCAGGTTTTCATCCACAGGGTTAAAACAAAAGGCCAAGGCTAACATGATTTGTAATGTGGGTTTAATAAATGAAAGGGAAAAGGTAAAAACTTGGCTCCTATGGGATAATGTAGGGTAGGGAGTATTCTTTTATTATATATATATATATATATATATATGTAAAGTTAATATAATGGGTTTCTACAGTCTTATTTCTCCATATAGGTGGTGATATTAAGATCTTGATATGCATGTGCCAATCAAGTTCTAGATATCGTGAATATACTGGTTTCATTCTATAATAGCAATCATATGACATGTGTATATATCTATATATAATATGTGTATTATATATTAAGAAAATATCACACACGCACCGAAGGAATTAGGTTGCCGATATGAAACATGTATACCCGTCCCCGTGACTCGTTATCCGCACATAAACAGTCCATTTTAATTTCCCATTTTGAAAAGTTTGATAGGAAGACTTTCGAGACGCTTAAAAACTGACCATGACCAAAGACCTCTACTTGGCATTAATAATAGAAATTAGCAAGTTACAATTCCAACTTTTACACACAATCAAGGCACTCTAAGGCACAAAATTTAATTTTTCCCAATTTCCCCCCATCCCACACACTTGAGGTTAACATTGTCCGCAATGTTTAATAATGTAACTTTTAAAAGAACATTAACGAGGATGGGGTTAAAATTGACTGATTATAAATTTTAAAATTGGGCTTAATGTGATGGTCATATCAAATTATACAATTACACTTTTAACAATATAATTAGTAAAACAAAGAAAATAATGAAAACAAATCACCTGATATAGCAATAAGTAACTCGTATGCACTTGTGCTTGCTCTAGGAGAACCTATATCCTCAACTCACTTAAAAATATCTGCAAACTCTCACACATGTAGAAGCATGCTTCTCACAACCATTAGAATAGGTCTTTTAAACTATTAAATTTAATTACCAAGCCCAGTTAAATAAATTTCATAATTAAATTTGTTAAAGGAGTAAAATTGTTAAAAGACCTAACTCACTTTCGTAGGAATCACGATTGCATTTAACAAATACAACAGGCCTTATAAACCCCCTGGTAGACCGGGTGGACGAGTGAGGTCTCGTGAGGGTTTATAGTGAACTACATCCACAAAGTTCAAATGCAACAAAAATATACAAATGTCACACCTCGACTAGGGGGCTGGACGTGACGATTGAATACCAAGCAAAACACAGTGGAAATAGGGTAACATTCTATATTAAGACACTTGGTCAAAGTTACAATCAAATGTCTAATACAATTACAAAGCTAGAAATTCAACTACCATCTAACTAGGTGAAACTATTCTACTATCAATCATGGCTTCTTTTGGTTAAGCTCTACAGTTAGACATAAGTCTTCTAAAAGGATCTTCTATCTCCAAGCGATCTCTTGTCTAAGACTCTAAATATCCATATCCGAATAAGAAGTACCTGAACACATGCTTAAAATAATTTGGATCAACTAAAAAGTTGGTGAGTTCATGAGTTTAATTTATAAAAACATATATATAAACATGATCTAAATAGTATGGTGCACATTAAGCAAGTTCACAATCAACCTGTGTTCACGACCCGTAAACATCTAAAATAAATACCCCTTACCCATACCCCTTATTGTTATGGGTCAAATTACACTTATGTCTGCCAACATAAGTTACAAATGGCGCGGATATATGTCACAAGATATAAATTTTATCATTCAGCGGGTGGTCGTCCCATGATATAGGCCCACTGTGTGCGGGGGTCTCCCAGATAGTAATATCCATATATCCCTTGGCTCCTAATGGAGTTAATGATTGTGCTAAAAAGTCGGGGATTGTTTATGGCAGCTAAAATGCTCTTGATTAATAATACACCAATAGTTTTTAAAAAAAATATAGAAGCATGTATCCACCCAAAAATTTAAGAAAAAGGGTAGTGCATGAACTCACCTTGGTCTATGCGTATGCGTGAAGATAAACATAATAAAGAAATCTTGTATGCTACGTCGAAATAGCTCCAAATAATAGACATTCCTAAATCCATATAAATTGTCACCAAAAGTAATAATCGTGATAACAAATGTGCTCGTGACCTAAGTCGGTTAAGGTTACGTATACTTTTGTTATTTGAGGTTTTTGTTGCATATTGTGACATTAAGCGTAGCAAAGTTTCCTTAACTAGAACTTTGTAATATTATGTGTTTTAGACTAAGATGATAATACTACATGATATTATTAGTCATGTAAAGATACTAATAAAAAAGTTAATTACATTTTATCTCACCGAGTTAAAGTTTCTAAAATTAGGATGGTTCGTTAATACATTCGGCTTAGTTATAGTAAGTACTAGGTTTAGTTATAGTTATAATAGTTGTAAATTTAGTATTAATCAGTTAGTTAATCAGTTAGCACCATATCACTTGTCGGTTCGGTTTTGCCCAAAACACGTGTTCGTATGGTTATATTAATTGGCGAAAGTTATAATAACTATTATACATGTACTTGGACAACTTATACACTCATTTTTATGTATATGTTTAGTAAATATAAGTTTAGGAAACCTCCAGGTCTGAAAATATTATTGTTTGCTATGGTTTCAGTTTTTAATGCATTTTCTCAGTGTTTACGGTGTGGTTGGCTCGTAAGTCAAATCAAGGTAAGCATTTTTTAATAAATATTAAATAACAACGTAACATACGCCTCTTGCACGAAAAATTGAATTATATATAAAAAATATAAGTATTATAAAATTGTTTACCGCTAATAATGTTGTTAAGGTTGGTGTTGGGTTTTATTGTGTTTGCAATTCAGTTTATTCATATGGTCAACCCGTTAGCCCAATGAAGTGATTTCTCTTCCAAAAATAATTAGTTTTAGTTATCTTATTTTTGAAAATAAGGAATTTTATTATTGTTCATAAGTTTGTAAGCTTTGTATATTTATGCAAAATGGATGCGTGATTTACAGGTTTTTGAATATAATAACGCGTGTGCACCCATTTTTAATACATGGAATATATTTCCCTTTATATATGTCATATTATGTAAAAGTATATATTCTTAATATTTCATGAATGAATGATATCATAAGTGCCTACAACCTGTGGAAAGAAATCGATAATTTAAGCCTACAAACGTAAGAACGGGTTATGAATCGTTACCGAGCTTTTGGGGCTGATGCAAACGGTGATTCAAGATACATCAAGAGGGGTCCAACTATTCTGTGAAAATGCGAGCATGATAAGGTAAAGAGTTTAGATTGAAACCTTGTGAAAAACATAACTTTAAGACGGGAATACGATGGTTTTGACAACACACCTTGATTGAGGCGAACATGGGCTGGTTCTGTTAAGTCTTGAGGTCATGTATTGAGTCCAACAAGACGGCTTTCCAATGTCAACATGTTGGTGGAAAGGTTAGAAGCAACGCATGTTCAATAACCTATAGGTTTGGACAACATGTTTTTAACTTCCGAACGACGAGACGATTGAAAATCAATGCGGGCTTTTCATATGATTAACTACAACAAAGCAAATGTTGGGGTTCTAGGGTAGTGTTTTCTCTATAATATTCAGATGTTAAACATACCATGAGTTGAGGTTAACCTTCCAGATGTTGAGGGGCTCCAGACTCATCCAAGCTACTAATACAAAAAGATATGATGGTTGGTTTTAATTAAAGATGATTACCTTGAGGATGAAGAGAGATTATGAATTATGAACGTAAGAAAATAGGATTAAAACTTACAAGAAATATTGGAACTTGATGAGGGGTTGGAATATGATTATGGGGTTGATTCTGTCAAGTCTTCTGGTTCACAAGCATTGCTCATTGCTAATGGATTTGATTGGAATTAAAGGTTGTTGGGAAATGGTAATGGAAATAAAGCAAGCCTTTCTTTTTTTGAATCATCTGAGAATTTTCAAGACGCTAGAGGCGAAGGATTAACTACCGAGAGTGAATTAGAGACTGAATCTAATTCTGATATTTCAAGCCACATGCAAACAAGTTCGTTTGCCTGCATGGTTGTGTCTGAAAATCCATCAGATGAATCAGTTAAGTTAACTGAAAATGTTTTGTTCGCTTATTGTACGGAATTAACGTCGAAGTTTGACTTAAATCATGCTCAAAACGAAACATTACTGAAAGATCTTCTTATAGTTCGGGAAACTATAGACAATCCTTAGATCTTGAAAAGAGATCAAAAGATAAAATTGAAGGATTGTCAAATTGTAATCATGATCTGAAAGCAGAACTTTAGGAAAACTAATTATCATCGATAAACAACTTCAAGAAATACTCAAGTCGAGAACAAAAATCACTGAACTTGAAAATGAAGTTCTCGAGTTAAAGAATAAGTTAGGAAAGTTTCAAAATTCATCCTTTCTTTTAAATGAAATAATGGTTCCCGATACTTAGTTGTCTCGAGAAAGTCAACCACAAAGTTACCAAAAATTTTATTTTCTTTTCAGGAATTATGAAATGTTGAGGCGTGTCAGAATTAGAATAACAAACTTTAGGAACCCATGCAGATGCAGGATCCCTAGTTTTAGAAGACTTTTTGGACCGTCTTCTTATGGGTTTTAAAATAAAGTCCTCGGATCTTTCAATCTTTGGACTTGTTTTCACATTTCTTTTTGGTGGGTTCTTCGACTTTTCAGTCTTAGAACCCCTTTTAGATCTCTCCTTCTTGCTTATCCGAAAAGGTTTTCCGGTTTTTACATTGTTTTTGTATCTCACATCCATTTAATTTGCAGGACTGTCAGATTGATCAGTTCTTGATCTTGGTATAGCCTTTGAATGGAACTGATTAAACTGATTGTTCATTTCCTTTTGTTGTCTATGCCATTTCTTGCAAAATCTTGAAAAGTGAAAAGGATTGCCACAAACAAAGCAACAATTTCTTCTAGAGTCCCTACAGGAACTCATAAGAACTATGATATACACGATGTGGTGAAAAAGGTGATGCTTGGAAGGAACATGGATGTTATCTGATATGTAATCTCGATCATCAAAAACATTTGAGTAGAATGAATTAACATAATCTTGTTGATGATAACCGTAGTAGTTGTTATCAAAGTGATTGTATAATTGAGGGTGTTCATAGTGATTAGTGGATTGAAAGAAAGAGTTTTTGTTATGTGGAACGTATTTACTTGATGTGCTAGCCTTTTCATTTTCAAAACTATTTCTTTTATTATAGTTTCCCTCATTTTTACAATCTTTTGATAAACAACTAGTTATGTCTCCAAAATTGTTGTTCCCATTCCTTCATCAGTTAATTCTAATGGTAGTTCATCTTCTTCAGCATGTCCTGTCAAAGAAAGAAAATGTGTGGAAAAGAACATGGGTTATGAAGAGAAAGGAGTTTTAAATTCACTTTTGGATTGAAATGTGATTCTAAAACAATCATTTGATAACTCAGTATGTAATAATAATACATTGAAAAACATTTTGAATGATTATGTAATGTGTGAGAGTGTTGATGTTGGCACTTCTCAAGATGATTTGAATGAAAATGATGGTTTTGTTTCTGACAGTGATTATGATATTGTTTATGAGAAACCTTCACTAAAAGAAATGTGCAAGAAAATGTGGTTGATGAGACAAACGTAGACCAATACCATAGACCATCTCATCCTTAGGTGGGGTATTGAAACCAAAATGAGGCAGGCTAGTATAATTTTCATTGAAATGAAGTGGAGCAACTCTGTTATCATATCCTATACCAGTCTTTTGTCTCACCCCTAATAATCCCATTCAATTTATCAGAGGCTAACTCAAATTTTCCAACGATTATCTTTCTTTGAGCTAAATCTAATTCTATCTTCTCAATTTTAGCTTTCAATTCTTCAACACGTCTTTCATGAAACTCCCCTAGTTTATTAGACTAGAATAATTTCTCGTTTAGTTTAGCCATATCGTTATTATGAGTTTTAATCTTAGTGATAAAAATCTTTTAAGCCTTCTTGTAATCGTCATTCTGACATCTAAGGCTAATATTTTCATCTATCAAGGTAGCATTATGAGTTCTATAGTTCTCAATTTTATTTACACAAGCTTAAGTGCAAAGTTTGTGTACCTCAGGAATGTTTGAGACGGCTTGATATGCCTCAACAACAGAACTTGATGAGGGTTGGTCTTCATTCACAAATGCCATCCCAACAAAGGTTAGAGGATTGATCAGCTCAATAAATTGGTCATCTTCCCAATCTGGTGTGGTTCCTTCGGCTGATTAAGTGATCATGGCCTTCGAGCTGGACCCAGATTTCCTTTTAGATGTTTTGCATTGGCCAATTCTTGGAACTCTTGGCTTAGATGAGGAGCTTTGTTTAGGTCGTTTATCACTTCTTCTCCCACGTTTGCTATCGGACACTTTAGTGATCTTGATGTCGTTAGCATTCTTGGATGGATTTGTGCATTCCCTTGCGAACTATCCAGTCTCATTGAAGTTGTAGCATCGGATCTTATCCTTGTCAAACCCATTTCCATTCCCATATGAATCTTTGAATTTGTTCTTGCCATATTTCTTCATGAAGTTTGGGGCTCGGTGAATAGCCATGACCATCTGATACTTAATGTCCATCTATTTGAGATCCTTCTTATTGATCTCGGGAATGTCTCCTTGTTTAAAAGAAGGAGGTAGCAGTTTTCCTTTTAGTAACTCCTCGTGGCTTGTCATTAAGGCATGTAGCAGTGCCACATGTGTATCATCAATTTGAGGAGCAGATGAGGATGGGTTGCTTGCATGTTTCTTGATTCCATGAGCCTTCAATGCTTGCTCAACATCTTTATCAACCGCATCTTGAAGGGAATTTGAACTGTATGCTGCTTGTGGACTTGCAGCCATCTTGAATGCAGAGTTTTGAGTTTGCTAAGTGGAGAACATCTTAACCCCATCAACTGCATGAACTGTGGGGTGTGCTTGACTGATAAAAAGTTGTTCTAACTCTAGACCAAATAGAGATTCCAACATGATTCAGAGAACTTATGTGGTTACCCTATCTAATTTTGTTATCAATTTCAAATGACTTGATGGCGGATGTCAAATCAGAAAATGGAGTGATTTGAAGGTTCGTTGTTCTCTTGATAGTGATCACATTACTGTTCCTGGTATACAGTAAGGAGTTCAACAACTTGTCATTGATTTCAATATGATCTTAATCAATGCTGACACTCTTTGTACACGGTTGAACATATTGAACTCACCCTTCAACATTGCTTTCTTGCTGTTTCACATCTCTACATTTCCTTCAAACTTGTTGACCAAAGCATCCCATATGACTTTAGCAGTGGTGTAATCCCTTAAAGTTTGAGCAATTTCTAGTGAAAGACACACACTAGCCTATCTTCATCAATATAGGCTGACACAGGCTTGGGAACAGGTCCATTAGCAGTATCAGTTGTAGGAATGTAGGACCAGTCTCAATAGCTCTAAGAAGATCATAATCAGTTATTCTTATGTAGTTCTTGAAATGCCATTTGAATTCTTCAAAGTTATTGTCCCACTTAAGCAGTTTAGGAGGTTTATTAGTTGTCCCGGCCTTATTTTCAAATATTATAAAACTCATTAGCTCTTCAGTCTCAGAAGTCATTGTATAAAACAGGTCTTAAGTCCAAGCAGTTTACAAACAGATTATGTGGAAAATTTAAGTCCAAACCAATCGATTTTAGAGGGATTCAAATCGAATTGGTACAAACGAATCGAATTGGATTGTAATCGAATCTAATAGAAAATTTCAATTGAAACGAGTTTTTGAAAGTTATCGAATTGAAGAGAAATTCTATTTGATTGGTTTAGAAATTCGATTTGAATGGTTTAGGAAATTTGATTTGAATGGTTTTTCTTATTCGATTTGAATGGTTTTCTAATTCGAATGGTTTTAAAATTTGATTCGAATGGTTGCAAATTCGATTTGATCTATTTTCACTTTCACTTTAGGAAACTCGATTGAAATACTCTTAAGACATTGTAGATTTAAGAACCCTTTATTTGAAGAATTTAACCACTTAAATCTTGAACTATAACACTACAAGAACACATAAACAACCACTTTCACAAACCCGAAGCTAATAACACTTTTCTTTTAAGCCTTCAAACTAACTTTTATCAAATAGTGAACCCGTAGACCCACTAAAACACTTGTAAACACGTCTTCAACACACAAACATAACCAAAATCCAAGGTTGTGACCCAAGATCCACAACTAGTACAGCCCGAAAGCTCCGATACCAATTGTAGGTCCTACTAATGGATAAAACATCAAACAACTAGTGTTCTTGGATCAATCTCAACACTAGCTAGCGGAAATCACTAGTGAGGAATTGAGATATCGGATCTTGCTTGGGTTTGTTATTATCTGATGTAGAAATCTAGAGAGAGAGGAGAGAGTTGGTGAATGGATAAGATGATAATATGACCAAAGGTTGGTTTGTGCATGTGTATGCTCCACCTTTTATAGGTGTGAGCATATCATGCTGTTTTTCATTAAATGGGCCCCAATGTGCTTTTGTTTACATGGCCTTGGGCCCAAACATACAATAATAAACCGACAAGCTAACTAAAATACAACGTTAACAGAGCGGGTAAATACAAAAGACTAATATACAAAACAGGGCCCTACAAACACCGAGGGGGTTTCTGATTTCACTGAAAATGTTTGTAGAATCGTACCTCATCGGGAATGCCGTTTGCTGATCAAATCAAGCACAACAATAGCACTGGTGCAATCAAATTGGAATACATAGACCTGACTATAACACCCGAATGATGATCTTTGCAGTCGGCTAAGGCATTTTCCCTTCATTTGTATGGTTATCTCACTGGTACCTCAATGGATTTTAACAGAGATAACTTGTGTCTTAAACTGATTACTATTTTTTTAAATTCAAAAGTGAAAAAGGTTTAAATGAGGTGCTTGAAAACGGCCTATGGATGGTGAATCGAGTTCCTCTTTTTCTTAAAAACGGCAACGGGGCATATCTTTGCAGAAATTTGAACCGAGTACAATTCATATTTGGGTGACCGTCCATAATGTACCAATGGAGTTGTGGATGGAAATGGGTATGAGTAAAATTTTTAGTAGAATCGGGTACCCCCTCCTATTAGATAAGATTACACAAAACGGGTGTTAGGACAAACGGGAAATTGGGTTATGCTCGTATATTGGTTGAAGCAAGAGTTAGTTTTAATTTGCCAAGTGTAGCTGAAATTGAATACCCAACAGGTCCATTTCGCCCGGCTCAGGTGGGTTGCCTTAGTGTCACTTACCAATGGAAACCTCTGGTGTGCAATCATTGTGGAGTTTTTGATCACTCGCTTAAAACCCACGTTATGTGGTTTTGTTGGGTAATTAAGAAATAGGCTTTTATACCCATCTATCTAGCCATTTTGAAAACTTAAATTTGCTTTTATAATTGTCAACATTTGCTTGAAGGACCATAATGGGTTATGTGGTGCGTTTTGGTCAACCGCCTTTTGTTGCACTTAATGTGCTCACGTGTTGGATTTTAATGATGTAAACTCGGATGGTGTTAGATGTGTTTGTCTCGATATTTTATTCTACATCATTTTTTGCGACCAGTTGTCCTTTTCTGGGCTCGGCTTGTATTTTATTAGGAAAAGATATATCTCTACTAGAATTACTTATTTTAGAAATTTAGCATGAACGATATGATTTTCTAGTTCGGATGTCCCAAAGCATATTTTGGGTGTGTTTTGGTAGGTTACTTGGGGGATATGCCCCTTAAATCTTGTAATAACTTTATATTAATAAATTTTTACCGAGCAATGTCAATTTTCTCAAAAAAAAAAACCCCAAACTCTAAATCATAAACCCTAAACCCTAAATAAAACGATAATCTACCAACTCAATTAAAATGCTTATAGGGTCCACGGGTCCACCTCACCTATGCTTATGTGTCAATCAAATACACAACTCGGTTTTAATAGAGGAAAACACAAGGAAAGTGAAAATTTTTAACGTTTTAACTTTAACTTTTGTATTTGTGTATAAGGGTAAATAAACCTAATTGGTATTCAAGAATTAAATATTTTTGATATTCAATTATTAACTATGAAAAATAACATAATCAAGT
Organism: Bidens hawaiensis; assembly: GCF_021521415.1. Classification (NCBI taxonomy): domain Eukaryota; kingdom Viridiplantae; phylum Streptophyta; class Magnoliopsida; order Asterales; family Asteraceae; genus Bidens; species Bidens hawaiensis. Next base: position 47,730 of record NW_027497374.1, on the reverse strand, counting down.
TCTCGTTAGACATCTATCGCCTTGATATTCTCGGCTAGCAGATAACAAGATACTTAAGTTAACTAGGATAAAACCCTTCATCACCTAAATTTTCCATCAACATTGGTTGCACGCTGTAAATATGCAATAGAGTTAGTAATTTGATGTTTTCTTTATTAATTTATGTTGGTACATGATGTCAGTAGTTCAGTATATAGTGTCTGTAATCGAGTTGTTTGGATTTGTGTTTTGTATGTAGCGAAGTTAGCTCACAAGTTCGCTAATACAGGCGAACTTGATGAGTAAGCGAAGTTAGGAACAACTTCGCCTGAACATGCCAGGCGAAGTTGTCGTGTTTATATGTATAGGTTACGGCTGAGATGTTAATCAGTTTTTAGTTTACGTGTAACGAGTTGTGTAATCAGTGATTGATATCACGTGTTTCCAGTTGCAATATACAACGTGTCTTTGTTTATTGTAACGTGTGTTCAATCGTGTTAGCTCGTATCGTCTTCTACTCTCGTAACGTCTTACGTAGGGATTCCGCACCTACGTAGAACGAGATATTCCGTGTAGATCCGGCTGGGAACCTACAATTGGTATCAGAGCTTTTGCTCGTGATTGTGTGGTTCGGGATTATCACGCGGGTGTAGAAATCGTTTCGTTCGACTATTCGCGGGACGAGTTTACCGAGTTTTTGTGTCCTACTCACCTCCCACCATCATAAACAACCCATTACACCTTCACAAACCTCGTAAAATCCAGAAATCAAACCTGCAAAACCATCGTGTTCATCAGGCGAACTTGCCGTCACTGTTTGTAGGGTTTAGGTGAAGATATAAGGTTAAGCGAAGTTATCCACAACTTCGCCTACCTTCTCAAGTTCGCTTATCTCAAGCGAAGTTACCCACAACTTCGCCTACCTTCTCAAGTTCGCTTATCTCAAGCGAAGTTACCCACAACTTCGCCTACCTCACAAATTCGCTTACCTTAAGAGAAGTTATACACAACTTCGCCAAATCAGGCGAATTTAAAAAAAAAAAGGGAGCGAAGTTCAGAATCAGCGAAGTTCAGACTTAAGCAAAGTTATCCTTAACTTCGCCTACAGTACTGTTAAGAATAAAATTTTTATTTTTCGGGTTTCTTTGTGTTTCTTGAAAGATGACTTCAATAAATATTACGGAACTGGTGAAGATGGAAGTGGAAGCGGGTTCAGCTACAAATGCACCAAAGATGCTTAAGGGAACCGATTTTGTAGCGTGGAAGGATCGGTTTGAACAGTATGTTAAGTACCAAGATGCTAAGATGTGTGTGTGCATACAAGATGGATACATTCCACCAACTGCTGAGTATGAGGGTCGTGATCAGATTATGAAATACAACAAGATGGAAGAAGAAGAAAGAAAATGTATGAGGCTGAAAGCAAAGCTCATGCAGCGATAACAATGGCTCTTCCACAAGAGATTCTTCACACCTTCAGGAAGTATAAAACTGCTAGAGAGCTATGGGAAGCACTTGAAAACCGTTTTGAGGGTAATGTGGGGATTCGCGCATCAAAGATTAAACTACTTAAAACCCAATTCTCGGTGTTCAAGTACTTGAAGAATGAATCACTTGATGATATCATCACTAGATATTATCATCTGATGACCGAACTCAGCAATTATTCCATTGCTTACAAAAAAGATGAGATCGTGGAAAAGCTTCTTGATGCTCTCCCACCGAAATGGGAGATGTACACTGTCTTGATGAGAGAAGACAAAGAGTTTGCCGACTATGACTTGGAAACAGCAGTCAACAAACTAAGAACTTTTGAACTTAACATGGTTCGAAAAGAGACACCAACTGATCAGGTTCAGGATCCAGGAATGTATGGTGCAAAAGTTAACTCAAGTTCAAGTTCGAAGTCTGAATCGTCTGCTTACTACTCAAAAGGAGACTCGGGAGCTAACTCAACACATGAAGGTCATGTATCTCTCAACATGAATGGTGATGTGTGTTTTGTAGCTGGTGGATCAAATGCTTCTAAACCTCAAGCAACCAAGAGTAGTTTTTCCCCAAGTGTTTCTAACAACAACTACTCAAAGATGCCCATGAGTGTTAAATCTGCTGAACAGCAGTTTGCTCTCTATGCATCTTTCATTGCTTCGTATGAAAATTACATTCAAGGTAAGATTGTTGATCCTGCAACGTTAGACGAAGACTATGATCAGATCGATGCTGATGATCTGGAAGAGATGGATCTGCAGTGGCAGATGGCGATGATTGTGAGAAGGGTTAAACGGTTTATGAAGAAGACTGGTAGGAAGTTTGTTGGTGAAAGACCAGGTTTTGACAAGTCAAAGGTGCGATGTTATAACTGTCAACAAAATGGACACTTTGCGAAAGAGTGCACAAATGAACTGTAGAACGCAGTCAAAACAGGTCTACACAACAGAGTGGGGGTGGTAATGAGAATAGAGCCATGATATCCAGACAGAACGGGGAGTACAACTGGAATCTGCATGTTGAAGATGTGTTCGAACAGGCCAATTTGGCGAACATCGAAACTGCAGATAGTGAGAAAGTGAATGGCGAAAATGAAGCTTACATGGCAGAAGTGACAGACCAGCTCTGCGAGGTAAGTACTAAACTCCCTTGTACTAAATGTGAAAATCTGTCTGAACAATTGACAACTATAACTGATCAGTTTGTTAGTTTGGATGCATAATTTAAAACATTAAAAGAAGATCATCATTTCACTAAAGCTAGAGAAAATAGTTACAAAGTAAAAATAAAAGCTAGTGAGAAAGATATTAGAAGTCTTAAAGCAAATCTAGCTGAAAAAATTCAAGTAATTGATCTTAGCTATGAAGTGTTAGAAGAGAAAACCAAAATAATAGCTGAAAGGGATAAACAGATAGCTGATCACTAGGTGAAAGTGGTGGAACTTAACAGAAAGCTAGAGCAATTTAGAAATTCCTCCGCTATACTTGATCACCTCGTTAGTGATCAAGGTTCCCCAGTTAAAAGGGGAGGAATTGGATATCATGAAGTTCCACCACCTTACAATTATAACTACACTTATGATCCTAGTAATCAGAAATCTGTTGATGTTGATTTTGGTCAGACAGTTCCGGTTAAGGTTACTATTAAAGAACCAGAAGTTAGTAAAGGCGAAACAAGTAAGCCTGTTTCGAGTGTTAAGATTGCTGTTCCTAGTCATGTCTCATCAAACTCGGACAAGTCATCCGAGTCGAGTGAAACAAAAGAGAAGGCAGTGTTACCAAAAAGTGGAGAGAAACATAAATCAAATGAAAAGAATTCTCCACTAAACCCGTATGTCCCACCATATGTGAGACAAACGGGCAGTAATGCAGCAACATCTAAAACAACTATTGAAAAGAAAGTTGAACACAGGAGTTGTTTCAGATGCAATCAATTAGGACAACTAATTGCTGATTGCCCTCTGAAGCAGAGATTCAGAGGTATGAGGCCTTCAAAAACTGAGAACAGAACTAACAGTAACTACAATAATGGTAAGAATGAAAACTCATTAAAGTTCAGAAATTGGACTAATCCAGGTTTTCCAAGAAATCGATCTCAGTTTTTCCCTGTTAACAACCAAATCATGAGTAATAATTCATTTAATTCACGAAGGTTTGGATGGCCTCATAGTCAATCTACAAGAAGGTATCCTTTTAGGACTTACAGAAATTTTCTGATACTAACTTTGGACAGCCAAAGTACGGGATGTATCGACCCAAGACCAATAGGTCTTGGGTCCCCAGATTTTAATCCTTTGCTTTAATCGTGCAGGAACAGTTGAACAGGGCTGCAAACAATCTATGGGTTGTGGATAGCGGCTGTTCCCGGCACATGACGGGTAACAAGAGTTTGTTACACGAATGGAAACCTGTTCAGGGAGGAAGAGTGAGTTTTGCTGGAGAGAATGGTGGAAGGATTACAGGAATTGGGACGGTGACTAATGGAAAAATGACGTTAGAGAAAGTGAATTTTTTTGAAGAACTGAAGCATAATCTGCTGAGTGTATCGCAGATCTGTGACAAAGATTACACCGTGCACTTTACCAAGAATGAAGCGATCGTGCTGTATCCTGGTTTCAAGATACCAGAGGATTGGATAGTTATGAAAGCTTCAAGAGAAAAGAATACGTATATTATAGACATGAGGTCGACTGAGATAGCAACAGAAGAATCGTGTCTTCTGTCAAAAGCAACTGAATCGGAATCCGAATTATGGCATAGAAGAATGGGGCATATTCATCTTCGGAAAATGAACTACATTGTCAAGAATGGGCTGGTGCTGGGTGTTCCCTTGAAGAATTTCAACTTTGAAGACCAATGCTTATCGTGCAAAAAGGGAAAGCAACACAAGAAATCCCATCACACCAAGAAGGTTAATTCAATAGTCAGTACCCAAACCTACTTCACATGGATCTCTTTGGTCCCGTGAATGTAAAAAGCCTATGAGGAACATCTTACTGCTTGGTGATTACTGATGATTTCTCTCGATACTCTTGGGTATATTTCCTGAAGTCAAAGGATGAAACGGTCCAGATGGTAATAAATTTGATTACCAAAGTTGAGAATATTATGGGGAAAAGAGTTAAATACATCAGGAGTGACAATGGGACTGAGTTCAAGAACTATCAGATGGAGATCTTCTGTTTACAGAAAGGGATAGAGCACCAGTGCAGCGCTCCGTATACTCCGCAACAAAATGGAGTGGCTGAGAGGAAGAACATAACGTTAATTGAAGGAGCCAGAACCATGCTGGCTGATTCGAAACTTCCTGTGGTGTTCTGGGCTGAAGCTGTTGCAACAGCCTGTTATATCCTTAATAGAGTTTTAACTGTTAAAAGACTGAATAAAACATGTTATGAACTTATGCATGGGAGAAAGCCCAACTTGAGTGGTCTCGAATCATTCGGGTCCACGTGTTCGATATTAAAGACAAATTCTAAATTTGGTGAAATAGCCGACGAAGGTATTTTAGTCGGATACGTTGTTGGGACTCCCAACAGACGAGTCTTTAATACATCGACCAGCAAGGTTGAGGTGGTGTGTAACACTGATATCACAAGTTACAAATCACCAAAACCAAGCACGGGACCCGCCGGGGTTTTCGACTATGATAGACTTTTTAAATATTTTAACATACCTTACTTGGATTGTGCAGAAGTTGATGAAAGAATTGCTACGAAGATGCTTTACGATGAGGAAGACAATGTTGTGCAAAGACCGCTGTACGATGAATGTCAGCCTTCCTCGTCAAATACTGTCGATACCACAGCTGCCTCTACAGAAGAGGAATTCTTCAATCCGTTTCACTCTCAACAACAATCACCCATTGATGAGCTACCTTCGAACCTGGAAGACAATCTGCAAGTCAATTCGGTTCCGACTATGAGAGTTCACAAAAATCACCCTTTGGAGAACGTGATAGGTGATCTGTCCGACGGTGTACAAACAAGACAAAGCTTGAATGAGCACACCTGTGTTTACACAAGCATTAAAGATACGAGCATAATTAACGAATGCTTGTACACCTGCTTCATCAGCCAGATTGAACCAAAGAACTATCAAATGGCTCTCAAGGACAGCTCGTGGGTCGAAGCCATGCAAGAAGAATTAGCCCAGTTCAAAAAGATGGAGGTATGGAACTTGGTTGCAAAACCGAAGAATGTGCATGCGATTGGCACCAAATGGGTTTTCAAATGCAAGAGAGATGAGAAAGGGATTATTATCAGGAACAAGGCGAGGCTGGTTGTAAAATGTTGTAATCAGCAAGAGGGGATCGATTACAATGAGGTGTTTGCTCCTGTGGCGAGATTGGAAGCCATTCGATTGTTTTTGGCATTTGTTGCACACAAGGAGATGAAGGTATTTCAGTTAGACGTGAAGAGTGCGTTCCTTAACGGTAAAGTCGATGAGGTTGTGTACGTTTAGCAACCTCCGGGTTTTCCTGACCCAAACTTTCCTGATCACGTGTACAAGCTAAGTAAAGCACTATACGGGCTACATCAGGCACCTCGTGCCTGGTACTCAACACTATCCGACTACTTGCTTGAGAATGAGTTTGAAAGGGGAAAGATTGATAGCACATTGTTCTTTAAGAGAAAAGGAAGCGACTTTCTTCTGGTGCAAGTCTACGTGGACGACATCATCTTTGCTGCATCAAAAGTCGCCATGTGTCAAGAGTTTGAGGCCGTCATGAAAAAGAGGTTTGAAATGAGTGCTATGGGTGAACTAACTTTCTTTTTAGGACTGCAGGTTGATCAGAAGAAAGATGGGATGTTCATTCATCAGACTAAGTATGTCTATGATGTTCTCAAACGCTTCAAGATGGAGGACAGCACTCCATTTGATACTCCAGTGTGCGTCAACAATAAATTGGGTGCTGATTCAGACAATGATGCAGACATGGACCCAACCCAATATCGGGCAATAATAGGTTCTTTAATGTACTTAACTGCTTCTAGACCTGATATTATGTTTGCAGTTTGTCTTTGTGCACGCTTTCAGGCAAACCCAAAGGAATCTCACTTGAAGGGTGCGAAGAGGATATTACGCTATCTCAAAGGCAAACCTAAACTGGGGTTGTGGTACACGAAAGGAGGAGACTTGGAGTTGGTCGCCTACACGGATTCTGATTATGGAGGGTGCAATCAGAATCGGAAGTCAACAACAGGTGGTTGTCAGTTTCTTGGAGGCAGATTAGTGTCATGGCAATGCAAGAAGCAGACCTCAGTCGCCATTTCAACCTGTGAAGCAGAATACATGGCAGCATCGAACTGCTGCTCCCAGGTTCTTTGGATTCAACAGCAATTGCGCGATTATGGTCTGAATTGCACTCATACTACTATTTGCATTGATAACACTGCTGCTATCTCATTAACTAACAATCCCGTAAAACACAGTAAAACTAAACATATTGACATCCGTCATCATTTTATACGGGATTATGCTGAGAAGAAACTGATTGTGCTCGAAAAGGTTGATACGTTAGATAATTTCGCTGATTTGTTCACTAAAGCGTTTGACAAAAATCGTTTTCAAAACCTTGTTGAGCTGAATGGGATGATCAATCCCGAGTAACCGTGTTTTTGACTTTACTTAAAAAAAAAAAAAAAACGTCACTATCGCTTAGAATTATGTCGGTTGCCTCAGTTTGAAGGACATATCTTCGGATATGTTTGGTCCTCATTTCTACTTGTAGAATATAAGGATAGCCATTAACCAGATGACTGAAAGTGACCGGGGCGGTTTATGATGTGTTTTTATTCTTTCGCTGAAAATTAGTCGATCATACTTAGTTAGAAGGACACATACTTGTATGTGGTCGGTCCAGCTGATCCATTGGATCTTCAGGATAGCCGTTTACCTGAAAACTTCAATTTGATCGGGGCGATTGAAGTTAAAAATTTTTTTGGGAGATAAAATTATTTTTCAAGTCTACTACTTCGTAAGAAGTTTCTTTACTATGTTTAACAGAAAATTGATCCAACCTTGGAAAGTGATAGATATACTGATTCTGTGTGCTTAACTAGTGAAGTTATAAGGCCTAAAATACTTTAGAACAGTCATTGTATGTCATGGTAGCTTTTTATGGTGCGTGAAAGTATAAGTGATACTAACTAAATCTACTCGATTTTACGTGGAAACTCCTTAAGAGTTGTGCATGTCTCCATATATATCTTTCCGAATGATAGGCAGAAAAGCGATTACCCAGTCATACACGAGCCCGTAAGTGTTCTGATTCTCGTGAAGATAGCGTGTCAAGAAACTGCAGTGATCCAGATTCGAGACTTGCAGTTATTTACTACTCTGAAGTTGTGTAAATACTTAAAAAAAATGTGTGAGTTATTGAGACATTCTAGAGTTCATAATGTTAAGACTTCTCAATCAAGATGCAAGATAGAGAACGGGAAGAAGAGTCTAAAGATCGAAGAGTAATTATTATTTAATCAGACACTACGGGTCGAGGTAAACTCGGGGTGACTTGGGGAAAGCCAAATACGCCTTGAGAATAGATAGGAGGCATCATAATCTCTGAGTTGTTGCCCATTTAATTTTTGAGCTTAATTGAACCTAACCCGTATCACAGAAACGATGAAAACCATTCTAAGTTATTTACCTGCTTACAACCTGTTTCTTTTTGTCATAATACAGCTGAACACGGATCTGTGTGACAGTCACGTAGTTAGTATGATTCCTGTTCGGATCTTTTCTAAAACATGGTAGTCCCTGTCGAGACTGAAATTTGATCCCGTGTACCTAATTGTTAAAATTGTTTTACTTATGTAGTTGTATGATTTTATACGTGGTTACTTGGTCTTGATCGTATCATTTAACGCTTTAAAGGTTGTTTTAAAACTTAATTGCAAATTGTTCAAATTATAGGGGTTTGTTTTGAAAATTTTAATATATCGGCGAACTTATCCTTAACTTCGCCTGCAATAGGCGAAGTTATCCTTAACTTCGCCTGTATAACTCTGACCCTATATAAAGAAGTTTTAAGGTCAAACTGTTCATTATTTTTTTAAACCAGCGAACTTATCTTCCACTCACCCGGCGAACTTATTATCAGAACCCTAAGCGAACTTATCGTTCGAATCCGATGTGTGTTCTTATTCTCTGTTTCTAATCCAATTACAAGGTGTGTAGTGTCGATATACAGTATAATCACGTTCATTAAGGTTAATCAAAGGTCGTTACGACCAGTTTCATAACCTCGGTCGTTCGAAATTTCAATACCCGATTTTCAAACGTGTTTTCACGTGGTAGTAATCAACTTAAACGTCTAGATCATCATAAAATCAAGTTTTACGGAGTCCGCATTCTCCAAATTGACCCTATTCACCTCGTTCGAAAAAACCTAACTGTTGCCGTTTCATATTCGGCGAAGTTATAGTTTAGGCGAATTTATCCGTAACTTCGCCTGAGGTTTAACTTCGCCTGATAATTAATTATGTAACAGTATATGAGGCGATGTTGTGGTTAGGCGAAGTTACGATTAACTTCGCTTGGCCCTTTTTACTTAACTGTTATCTGGCGAAGTTCAGGTTGAGGCGAAGTTGTTCCCAACTTCGCCCCACCTCTAACTTCACCTATACAGAATAAATCACAACCTCGCTCATGGTAACAGGCGAACTTGTGATTTGCCTTGACTTTTATCTAACTTAGCCTGTTTGTTGCAGAAATGCCTGCTGTAGCTGGAGCAGGCGGCGCAGGTGGTGATGATGGAAGAGACAACCAACGACAGTTTTTCCCGGGTCATAACATGTACATAACATTAGACCCGGATGCGAGCGGTGTTGATGATTTCCGCGAGATCATCACGTTCTTACTCCGCTCGCGTATATTCCACGCGATTACAACAACACTGCCGATATCCTTGCCAAACATTGAGGATTTTTGGCAGACCGTGGAGTATGACTGTCGCGTCGAGCCCCCGGTGATGCGAGCAACGGTCAACAATCAGATTGTTTAGTTCTCATCTGAACAGATCCGGGCGGCTTTGCAGTTCGGCGATGAAACAAGAGAAGATCCGACAGACTTTGTAGCTCCTTTCCGAGATGCAGCGTTTCTGAGAATGGGATACTCTGGTCCCTTGGGAGATACTCAGAGACGCAAGGGGTTCTTACTAGACCAGTGGCGCTTTCTCATGCATGTCATGATCGTGTGCATGTCAGGGAGAAAGGCTGGTACTGATGGGATGGGCGTGACCATGCAGTCGGCGATGACTGCTCTGACTTACAATAAGCGTTACAGCTTTAGTCAGATGGTCTTCTATGAGATAGATCGACAGAGAAGAGCGGTGGCGCGTGAGAGATTTATCATGTATCCAAGATTCATTCAGATGATCTTGAATCATGTTGCTCCAATGCTACCTCAGCGCCGCCCAATATATGTAGAAAGTGTGAGTAAAAGAATCTTCGCCTAGTGCAGATCTTCCAGTGCGAGGAGTAAACCTGAGCTCCGTCCTCGACATACTCCTTTATTCGGGTACTTGATCAACCCAGAGTATGTGCCAGCTCGTGGAGAGGAGTTTCGGGATCCTCAACCACAACAGGCTGGAGCGCCTCAAGCTATACCTGCTGCTCCTGTTGTGTCACCGGAGGAGAATGTAGACCTTGATGCTGCATTTGGTGGTCAAGGCTTCTTTGATATGGATCGGGTTGATCCTGAAGAAAATGTGCAAGTATCATTTGAAAGGGTTTCGAGTGTGAATGTGACTAGGGCAGCTACAACGGTGGCTGACTCTGATTCTGAAGATGAGTTGGCTGAAGCGAGACGAATCTTGGTAACTCAAGAACGAACTCATGGAAAAAGGAAGAGAACTGATGATGACAGCGAGTTAGATTATGAGGAAGAAGTGCATCAGTTGATTCGGAGATCAAGAAGGGAACGGGCAGGTGCAGGTTCAGGAGCTGGTGAGAGCTCAAGGGTGGTACGTTTCACTCCACCAGCACTGTCCGGTATGACAATGGTCCCTTCATCATTACAAGTTACAAGGGCAAACGCCACGGATGTTCCCGTGGTGGCTACCTCATCTGCATTCGGCCTCCCACCCACTACATTCCAACTTTCGACTCCTGAGATTGTATCGTTGCCGCCTCCAACTCTTACTCCAACGGAGGTCGTGGCAAGATTTATTGAGTCGACAGTTGTGGCCACGGCAGGGTTATCAGTTACGATACCACCTGCGGTTACGTTTACGCCTACTTCTGAGGTCCCGGTTACATTGGAAATCCCTCCTCAGTACACTCAAGATATATCACATCTGAGGTTTGATTTCGATGCAACCTTATCAGACTCTGAACGAATAGCAGCACTTGAACGGGTTGTGGCAGAACAATCAAGGGTGAATCTTATCCAGACCCATGCTATTCAGCGCTTAGTTGCAGAGAATCAGATACAGTCGTCCCTGCTGATAGAACATGGCAAAATCATTGATGCTTTGAAGGAGTTCTTGGCATCTCAGGGGGAGACGAGCTGTAAAGGCGATGAGTTGAGGACTAAGAAGAGAAATGATAGAGACGATGATCCCAATGCATCGAAAGGTGGAGGTGGAGAGTTGCCAAGAACTGAACAAGCTCTTGGGACTTCCACAACTCAGGGGGAGTCAAGTGCAGCGGGCGATACAGGTGATGAGGTGGTGGTCGTGGATGTTGAGGAGATGGATGATGAGTTTATAGGTGATGATGATGTTTTACCAGTTGAAGAGATAGAGAAGATTGGTGCAGAGATAGTTATTGATAATGAGATAGAAGAGGGAGAGATAGTAGAGGAGAATGTGGAGCATGAGATTCCGGATGTTGATAAGCCAGATATGGGTAAAGATATGGGAAATGATTAGACAGAATGGGAAGAGCAGCCAAGATGGAAAGAAGGCTACGCTCAATGGTTCGTAAAAACGAAGAAACCAGCGGTCCCTACTATGTTTAAGAAGAGTTACAACATTAGAGGTTATGCTGAATCGAGAAAGGGGATTATATGCTGGATATATGATGAGCAGTTGAGGCTCTTTGTGATTAAAAGATATGATGGTGTTCAGTACTTCAAAAGGCTGTTGAGATCATTGAATACATTGCCAGAATGTGAAGTGAAAGACTTAGCCAGATTGGGGTTAATAAACAGAAGTGATGATAACATGGCTAGAGTCATTGGGAAGATTGTTTGGAAGGAAAGTATAAAAGAGAAGAAGTTCGAGCTGTTGAAACCACAAAAGGGAAAACTCATTGAAGACAAAGATAGAGGGATGAGAGCAGATGGCAAGCCTTGGATGATTATGAAGTATAAGCCGATCCGGTGTCTAAAAGAAGTGCCGATGAAACAAATGCCCAAGGATGTGCTGAAAGAGCTGAAGTGGTGGTATGTAGATTGTGAAACAGCTGAAGCAGTAATGGAGGACGAAGATGAACAAGAGCTGCTGAGAGTCTATGATCCGATGCATCTAGTGAACTTATCTGAAGCTGATCTGCAGGCGCTGAATGAGAAGAAGATATTTATATTCCTGCTTGGAAAGACGAAGCGAGGAAGTATCAAAGAGTTGTTTCGGTATGTGTACGAGAAGGAGTGCATGCTTGAAGATGATGATACAAGATTGTTGAGATTACAAGACACGTGCTTGAAGATAAAGATATGAAGCTACTGCCAAGGGGGAGTCTGTTGGTACATGATGTCAGTAGTTCAGTATATAGTGTCTGTAATCGAGTCGTTTGGATTTGTGTTTTGTATGTAGCGAAGTTAGCTCACAAGTTCGCTAATACAGGCGAACTTGATGAGTAAGCGAAGTTAGGAACAACTTCGCCTGAACATGCCAGGCGAAGTTGTCGTGTTTATAAGTATAGGTTACGGCTGAGATGTTAATCAGTTTTTAGTTTACGTGTAACGAGTTGTGTAATCAGTGATTGATATCACGTGTTTCCAGTTGCAATATACAACGTGTCTTTGCTTATTGTAACGTGTGTTCAATCGTGTTAGCTCGTATCGTCTTCTACGCTCGTAACGTCTTACGTAGGGATTCCGCACCTACGTAGAACGAGATATTCCGTGTAGATCCGGCTGGGAACCTACAATTTAATTATTATTAATGCATTTTATATTTATTAAATCTTTTTAATGTATTTTTAGGGATATCGGATTTTTATAATGAGGAAATGTAGAAGCTTTATAACATATAATTACATGTCAATGCATTACTAGTACATGTTTTTAAATAAAGACGTTCGAAAAATACAATATTATGAACATATAATTATACGAAACAATCAAATAAATGAAAAAAAAAGGTGAATATAAAGTCTTCCTTCAGTGTAGATTAACATGTATGTATTTGTACTCGAATCTTGATGATGCTTAGATGTCAAACATATTATCTACCAAAACGTCTTGCTACAAACATTAAACAATATAAATGTAAAATGCAATAAGAATACATTTTAAAAAAATGTAAGATACTATACATTTTAAAATGCAATAAACGTTTTAACTTTAACTTTTGTATTTACGTAAAAGGGTAAATAAACCTAATTGGTATTCAAGAATTAAATATTTTTGATATTTAATTATTAACCATGAGAAATAACGTAATCAAGTTCTCGTTAGACATCTATCGCCATGATATTCTCGGCTAGATAACAAGATACTTAAGTTATCTATGATAAAACCCTTCATCACTTAAATTTTCCATCAACATTGGTTTCACGTTATAAATTTGCAATAGAATTAGTAATTTGATGTTTTCTTTTATTAAGTTAATTATTATTAATGCATTTATTATTAATTAAATCTTTTTAATGTATTTTTAGGGATATCGGATTTTTATAATGAGGAAATGTGGGAAATGTAGAAGCTTTATAACATATAATTACATGTCAATGCATTACTAGCACATGTTTTTAAATAAAGGCGTGCGAAAAATACAATATTATGAATATATAATTATACAAACAATCAAATAAATGGAAAAAAAGGTGAATATAAAAATCTTCCTTCAGCGTAGATTAACATGTATGTAATTGTACTCGAATCTTGACGATGTTTAGGTGTCAAACATCTTATCTACCAAAACGTCTTGCTACAAACATTAAACAATATAATGTAAAATTCAATAAGAATACATTTTAAAAACATGTAAGATATTATACTATCATGATCTCGAAAATATATGAATTTATGTAAAAACTAGAAAGAAGATTCTACGAAATTGAACAATTTTTCATAGTTTTTACGAAGAGAATATCCCCTAAATGTCCATTTGATACTCGTATTCAAGAGAATGACCACAATAAAAAATATTTTTATTTTATTTTTATTTTGAATAAAACTGCCTAGACGCACAAAAAAATGACCGGGAATGACAAAATTTGGTCGTAACCCACAAAATTTTGCCAGGACACACATATTGGTTGAGGCTCACAAATATATCGTTGAACCTAACATAAAATTTACACGGAACTTACAAAAAAATCTGGTCATATCACATTAAAAGTTGTTCGGGACTCACAAAAAGTATCATTGGTCCTCACCAAATTCAATATTTAATAACAATTTGTGGTCAGGTTTTTAAGATATTGGTTGGTTCAAGTGTTCAACCAGATTTTTACAACGTGACACCGCGTAATTGGTGAAAAGTACCGTTGTCTGACATGCGCAACACAACTCATTTTGTAAGGTCAAATAAATATATTTGTATCGTTCTAAAAAAACTTTAAATAAATTACGAACCAGTCTTTCCATTTTTAAGAAACTGTCTCTCACACTTCGATGTGCAAAAGGAACTAGACTTCCCTTTTTGCAAACATTTCTTTTCACAGTTGTCTTCCTTATCGAACTTGATGTCTTGTTCTTCGTTGTCGGTGGTAGCACTCACTACAACCAAAATGACCATGAGCACAAGTAGCGCCACAACAACCTTTTTAGATGTCATTACGCTAACTAATGAATTATAATTGTTGTTTTTTCATGATATGATATGATGTGATTCAATGTGATGGTTTGAGTTAGCATTACTGATTTGTTTATTTGAATCTTGTGGTTGTCCTAAAAACATGGATGATTTAAGGTTTTGTTTGTCAAATCCGACATACATGAAAGGTTGGCCACCTTAATTTTAACTTCCAATTGCTTTGGTGGTTTCTAAAAATGTAGAAATACCAAAATATGGAAAATTGATGGTTAAGCTATATTTTATATGTATAAACACAAAATGACCAAAATGTCCATTTGACTGGTTAATGTTAACAAAACGCTAATTTAACCACGATTAGTTATGTTCCAGTGATAGGATATGAAAACTAAACTAATAAACTTGACAAATGTACTTAATGTCTCCTATACGTGTAACAACAACTATCTGAGCATTTAAGTGTAAATATACATGCATTAATAAACTAGAATGAAAACTCGAAATACAGCGTGACACCGTGTAATTAGTGAAAAGTACCGTTGTTTGACATTTGCAAACACAATTCATTTTGTAAGGTCAAATAAATATATATGTATCATTCTAAAAAAACTTTAAATAAATTACGAACCAGTATTTTCATTCTTGAGAAACTGTCTCTCACACTTCGATGTGCAAAAGGAAGTAGACTTGCCTTTTTGTAAACATTTCTTTTCACATTTGTCTACTTGACCATACCGCATGTCTTGTTCTTCGTTGTCGGTAGCACGCGCTACAACCAAAATGACCATGACCGCAAGTAGCGCCGCGACAACTTTTTTAGAAGCCATTACGCTAACTAAAGAGTTATTAATTGTTGTATTTTCACGATATGATATGATGTGATTCAATGTGATGGTTTGAGTTAGCATTTATAGATATGTTTATTTGAATCTTGTGGTTTTCCTAAAAACATGGATGATTTAAGGTTTTGTTTGTAGATTCCGACATACATGAATAGATGGCCACCTAAATTTTAACTTTGGATTGGTTTGGTGGTTTCTAAAAATGTAGAATTACTAAAATATAGAAAATAGATGATTAGGCAATATTTTATATTTATAAACAGAAAATAACCAAAATGTTCATTTGACCGGTTAGTGTTAATAAAATACGAATTTGACCATGATTTAGTTATGTTCCAGTGATAGGATATGGGAGCTAAAACTAATAAACTTGACAAATTTACTTAATGTCTCCTATACGTGTAAGAACAACTATCCGAGCATTTAAGTATGCATATACGTGCATTTATAATAGAGAATGAAAAGTCAAAATATACACTAAAATGCTCGAATAGTGTGTACATATATTAAACTCTTAAAGGCTATATAATTTTCATTCTATAGAATCATTATAGTATGAGATAACTATATATTGATAATTTAGATTAGTTGTAAATCTAGTTTGCACTCTCGTATAACCTTTTGTAATGGTTTTGAACCTTGTTTAAACGTATAAGTTCGATAATTGGTTCAAATATGAACAATGAGTTTTTTTCATAACCCCCTGAAGGGCTACATAGAGACATTGAAAGTGTATTCTAGTGTTCCACGGGTTATTAGGATTGTTTTAAATTTCATATTTGCCAAAAGGAGTGTTTTTTTAATATCCGTATTAAACAGCGTCTTCTGCGATTTCTTTATCTCCATATACCAAATCACAATCGCATCATGATTGGATCGCAATGGCATTTTTTTATCAGTCGCAACCGCATTTAAATCACAATTGTAAACGCATATGGTCTCACAATCGCAATCGCATAACCTACCCAATCGCATTCGCGCCCAGCAAAGTATAGCAATCTGGTTTTTTCTATATTTGGCAAGCATCTGGAATAACTAGAGAATTACAACTCTATTATACCGCAATTGGTGCATTGATGTTTGTAAATTACAGCAATCGGTAATATAGATTAACTCAAGTCATAATTAAAGATAATCGGGTCACGCCATAAGGATGTGTTCCATTCAGAATGTTTGTAGAATAATCTCATGTCATGTTATTTAGAACAACTACACGTTTCATTCAGACATATCCATGACTTAATAGATATCTTCCTTCATTTAAGCCATGCTAAGTGGTCAAGATCTACAACTACATGTTTGTGATTAAAGGGTGAATGCTAAATCTCTCTCATATAAAATATAGGGTTTGATATGGTGATATATTAATATTAATTTATATTTACCTTGTATATTTTAGGTAATATTTTATTAGCTTTTGTTCGCTTTTAGTTAAGATTTGTATACTACTAACATATTTGTGTTTTGTAGGTTCTGGGGGTTGAAGTGGGTTGAAAAGGGCAAAAAAAGAGTCAAAATATGCTTAAACGAGAGGTCGTAACAAATCAAGAAGGAACCGGTGAGAGAGCCGGTCGGAGGGTCGAAGCTGGACCCTATAGAGATAGTCGCGGCGCGCGGCCAGGGAGGCTAGGCCTGGTCGCATGGCGCTTATAGAGAAGATTTCCAGAAAGTTCTGCGAATTGTAAGGTTTTGGCAATAGTAGCAAAATTTCGAACGAGCCACGGGGGTAGCGCCAGGGCATTTTCACTGATCCGATTCTTTCGTCATAAGATATTGTATGGAAGACTCCAATACCGAATTTCAGTGGTTCGACCCATACTCAATATTTTCTCCGGCTCGGTGAACATACCCCTTTGACAATACTGACAACATTTCGAACGGGCCCTAGGTTGGCGTCATGGCATATTATTGATCTGATTCTTTCATAGGGTAATAATATATTGTATGGATGTCACCAAGACCAAATTTCTGATCCGATTCAGTGGTTCGACCCATACTCAGTTTATTCTCCGGCTAGGTGAACATACTCCTTTGGCAATACTGGCAAAATTTAAAACGGCTCCCGGGGTGGTGTCAGGGCATAACTATTGATTCGATTATTTCGTATGTTTATAAAATATTGTATGGAAGTCTCCAAGACCGAATTTCTGATCCGATTCAGTGGTTCGACCCATACTCAGTTTTTTATCCGTCTCGGTGAACATACCCCTTTGGCAATACTGGCAGAATTTCGAACGGGCCCCGGGGTGGTGTCACGGCATAAATATTGATCTGATTTTTTCGTATGTTTATAAAATATTGTATGGAAGTATCCAAAACCGAATTTATGAACCGATTAAGTGGTTTGACCCATACTCAATTTTTTCTCCGGCTCGGTGAACATACCCTTTGTCAATACTGGCAAAATTTCGAACGAGCCCCGAGTTGGCGTTAGGGCATAATTATTGATCCGATTCTTTCGTATGTTTATAATATATTGTTTGGAAGTCTTCAAGACCGAATTTCTGATCCGATTCAGTGGTTCGACCCATACTCAATTTTTTCTCCTGCTCGGTGAACATACCCCTTTGGCAATACTGGCAAAATTTCGAACGACCCCCGGGGTGGCGTCAGGGCATAAATATTGATCCGGTTCTTTCGTATATTTATAAAATATTGTATGGAAGTCTCCAAGAACGAATTTCTAATCCGATTCAGTGGCTTGACCCATACTTAGTTTTAACTCTGGTTCGGAGAACATACCCTTTTCACAATACTGGAAATATTTCGAACGGGACGCGAGGTGGCATCAGGGCATAATTATTGATCCGATTCTTAAGTATGTTTATAAAATATTATATGGAATTCTCCAATACCGAATTTATGATCCGATTCAGTGGATCGACCCATACTCAATTTTTTCTCCGGCTCGATGAACATAACCCTTTAGCAATACTGGCAAAATTTCGAACGGGCACCGGGGTGGCGTCAGGGCATAATTATTGTAGCGATTCTTTCGTATGTTTATAAAATATTGTATGAAAGTCTCCAAGACCGAATTTCTGATCCGATTCAGTGGATCGACCCATATTCAGTTTTTATCCGGCTCGGTGAACAAACCCCTTTGGCAATACTGGCAAAATTTTGAACGGGCCCCGAAGTGGCGTCAGGGCATAATTATTGATCCGATTCTTTCGTATGTTTAAAAAATATTGTATGGAAGTCTCCAAAACCAAAATTCTGATCCTATTTAGTGGTTCGAACCATACTCAGTTTTTTCTCTGGCTCGGTGAACAAACCCTTTTGACAATACTGGCGAAATTTCGAACGTGCCGCGGGTGGCGTCATGGCATATTTATAGATACGATTCTGTCGTAGGGTAATAATATCTTGTATGTAAGTCACCAAGACCAAATTTTTGATCTGATTCAGTGGTTCGACCCATACTCAGTTCTTCTCCGACTCGGTGAACATAACCCTTTGGCAATACTGCCAAAATTTAGAACAGGCCCCGGGGTGGGGTCAAGTCATAATTATTGATCCGATTCTTTCGTATGGTTATAAAATATTGTATAGAAGTCTCCAAGACCGAATTTCTGATCCGATTCAGTGGTTCGACCAATACTCAGTTTTTTCTACGGCTCGGTGAAAATACCCCTTTAGAAATAATAGCAAAATTTCGAACGGCCCCCGGGGTGGCGTCAGGGCATAATTATTGATCTGATTCTTTCGTATGTTTATAAAATATTGTATGAAAGTTTCCAAGAATGAATTTCTGATCCGATTCAGTGGTTCGACCCATACTAAGTTTTTCTCCGGCTTGGCGAATATACCCTTTTGACAATATTGACAAAATTTCGAACGGGCCGCTAGGTGGCGTTAGGGCATAATTATTTATCCGATCCTTAAGTATGTTTATAAAATATTGTATGGAAGTCTCCAAGACCGAATTTCTGATCCGATTCTGTGGATCGACCCATACTCAATTTTTTTTTCCGGCTCGGTCCCTTTAGCAATAGAAGCAAAATTTTGAACGGGCCCCGTGGTGGCGTCAGGGCATAATTATTGAACCGATTCTTTCGTATGTTTATAAAATATTACATGGAAGTCACCAAGACCAAATTTCTGATCCGATTCAGCGGTTCGATCCATACTCAGTTTTTCTCCGGCTCGGTGTACAAACCCCTTTAACAATACTGGCAAAATTTCGAACGGGCCCCGGGGGTGGCGTCAGTGCATAATTATTGATCCGATTCTCTCTTATGTTTATAAAATATTATATGGAAGTCACAAAGACCAAATTTTTGATCCAATTCAGCGGTTCGACCCATGCTCAATTTTTTCTCTGACTCGGTGAACAAACCCCTTTGGCAATACTGCAAAATTTAAAACGGCCCCCAGGGTGGCGTCAGGGCATAATTATTGATCCGATTCTTTCGTATATTTATAAAATATTATATGGAAGTCTTCAAGAACGAATTTCTTATCCGATTCAGTGCTTCCACCAATACTCAGTTTTTTATTTGGCATGGTGAATATACCCATTTGGAAATACTGGCAAAATTTCGAACGGCCCCCGGGGTGGCGTCAGGACATAATTATTGATCCGATTCTTTCATATGTTTATAAAATATTGTATGGAAGTTTCCAAGAATGAATTTCTGATCTGATTCAGTGGTTCGACCTATACTCAGTTTTTCTCCGGCTCGGCGAATATACCCTTTTGACAATATTGACAAAATTTCGAACGGGCGCTAGGTGGCGTTAGGGCATAATTATTTATCCGATCCTTAAGTATGTTTATAAAATATTGTATGGGAGTCTCCAAGAGCGAATTTCTGATCCGATTCTGTGGATCGACCCATACTCAATTTTTTTTCCGGCTCGGTCACTTTGGCAATACAAGAAAAATTTTGAACGGGCCCCGTGGTGGCGTCAGGGCATAATTATTGAACCGATTCTTTCGTATGTTTATAAAATAATACATGGAAGTCTCGAAGACCGAATTTCTGATCCGATTCAGTGTTTCGATCCATACTCAGTTTTTCTCCGGCTCGGTGTACATACCCCTTTGGCAATACTGCCAAAGTTTCGAACGGGCCCCGGGGTGGCGTCAGTGCAAAATTATTGATCCGATTCTTTCTTATGTTTATAAAATATTGTATGGAAGTCACTAAGACCAAATTTCTGATCCGATTCAGCGGTTCGACCCATGCTCAATTTTTTCTCTGACTCGGTGAACAAACCCCTTCGGCAATACTGGCAAAATTAAAACGGCCCCCAGGGTGGCGTCAGGGCATAATTATTGATCTGATTCTTTCGTATGTTTATAAAATATTGTTAGTCCCGGTGCTGATCGATACGAGATCCGCACGAGGTCTAGGAGTGCGGAATCCTCCTAGACTCGTATATGGTGTATAGACGAAGAACACAAACACGTACACGATCAAATACACAAACAAATACAAGAATGGATAATCAAATCTGCAGATTCATATAATAATAAAACACGTTACATACCGTAACATAAACAGAAACACGACTGACCCGAGGTGAGCTCTACCTCGGGTCGTCTCACACGACTCTCACTCTCTTGCTCTCTCTTGACACTCAAACTGTAACACACACTCTCTGAATTACTGGATTCACTCTGCATAACCTAACACGACACATGTATATATAGACAATCTTCACGGGCTTGGGCTTCAGGAGGCGAAGTTGTTCATAACTTCGCCTAGGGCGAAGTTGTGATAACTTCGCCTAAGGCAGAAGTTGTTACAACTTCGCCGTTGGCGAAGTTGTTATAACTTCGCCTAGGCGAAGTTGTGCTAACTTCGCCTGTGACGATCCGCTGGTCAGAATTGCATAGCGACGGTCACAGAATGCACCAACAGTCTCCCCTTTGACCGTTGCTCTCAATTCTAACAAACACGAAAGATCATCTGTTACAAAACATGCACTAACAGACTCCCTCTTAACTGATGATCTTCTGTTTTGTTCATCAACCAGCCGTGTCTGAATCTGTCCTGTAGCTTCACAAATCTACCAATCACCCAGCGTCTTCCATATCAGATCTCCCCTTCAGTGTAAGCTTCTCCGACTATAACGATTGAGGTCTTTGAAATGCATGCATCCTCGTGCCAATAGATCATCTCAACCAATCACGTGAGTCCATCTGACTTCACCAACACATGAAGTTGGGCTTCCTCCACAACTTCACCAACTCGTCGGCATACGATAAGGTTTAATCTTCAACTACTCAACATCAGGTGATCAATTTCTTCACAAAACCACCTTGACAGAATCTAACACATGACCATTAATTAATCCGAAGCATCTTCAATCACCAGGGATAACAATCAAGAACATAGAGACTTTAATTCCCGGTTAAATCCAACTTGTTCCAGAATCTTCACTCGTATAAATAAGCATCACGTTTCAGGATCCAATTCTCGAACGCCTTGAAAATAACATAAATAATATGCTCTGACCGCAATCCAGTAATGACGAAAACCTTCAGTTCAATTTGACTTTCTTCGGTTGGTCAACCACGAACAACAACAATTTCATTGCCCACAAGCACCCGAATATGTGTCAATATCCAGTTTCAAACAATATCCCATTCACAACCTCAACTCCAAATCCAGAGTTGACACGTATTTGTTCACACGTAAGACCAAGAGATAACAAGATCACTCGTTGACGGAACAACATCTTTGGTCTCACAATAATCGTGTACACCCGGCCATACAGACGAAAACTCCAAACAATAATTTTTTTTTTTTTTTTTTTTTTTTTTTTAACTTCACCTGGCCATAACTTCGCCTGGCCATAACTTCGCCTGTTCATAACTTCGCCTGGCCATAACTTCGCCTGTTCATAACTTCGCCTGTTCATAACTTCGCCTGTTCATAACTTCGCCTGGCCATAACTTCGCCTGTTCATAACTTCGCCTGTTCATAACTTCGCCTAAACCCTAAAATTTAAGCGACAACTTCGCCTGAACCCAATAACTTCGCCTGCGGCGGCTGTTCGGCCGAAAACGCACAGAAACGTGCCAGAAACACCAAAAACGCAGATCTCGAACCATAGCGTAAGAGCCTAAGGCTCTGATACCACTTGTTAGTCCCGGTGCTGATCGATACGAGATCCGCACGAGGTCTAGGAGTGCGGAATCCTCCTAGACTCGTATATGGTGTATAGACGAAGAACACAAACACGTACACGATCAAATACACAAACAAATACAAGAATGGATAATCAAATCTGCAGATTCATATAATAATAAAACACGTTACATACCGTAACATAAACAGAAACACGACTGACCCGAGGTGAGCTCTACCTCGGGTCGTCTCACACGACTCTCACTCTCTTGCTCTCTCTTGACACTCAAACTGTAACACACACTCTCTGAATTACTGGATTCACTCTGCATAACCTAACACGACACATGTATATATAGACAATCTTCACGGGCTTGGGCTTCAGGAGGCGAAGTTGTTCATAACTTCGCCTAGGGCGAAGTTGTGATAACTTCGCCTAAGGCAGAAGTTGTTACAACTTCGCCGTTGGCGAAGTTGTTATAACTTCGCCTAGGCGAAGTTGTGCTAACTTCGCCTGTGACGATCCGCTGGTCAGAATTGCATAGCGACGGTCACAGAATGCACCAACAGTCTCCCCTTTGACCGTTGCTCTCAATTCTAACAAACACGAAAGATCATCTGTTACAAAACATGCACTAACAAATATTATATGGAAGTCTCCAAGACCGAATTTTTTATCCGATTCAGTGCTTCCACCAATACTCAGTTTTTTATCCGGCATGGTGAACATACCCCTTTGGCAATACTAGCAAAATTTTGATCGGGCCCCGCGGTGGCGTCAGGGCATAATTATTGATCTGATTCTTTCGTATGTTTATAAAATATTGTATGGAAGTGTTCAAGACAAAATTTCTAATCCTATTCAGTGGTTCGACCCAAAATCAGTTTTTTCTCCGACTTGTTGAACAAACCCCTTTGGCAATAATGACAAAATTTAGAACGGGCCCCGAAGGTGGCGTTAGGGCATAATTATTGATCCGATTCTTTCGTATGTTTATATAATATTATATGGAAGTCTCCAAAACCAAATTTCTGATTCGATTTAGTGCTTCGACCCACCCATACTAAATTTTTTCTCTGGCTTGGTAAACATACACCTTTGGCAATACTAGCAAAATTTAGAACGGGCCCGGGGGTGGCGTCAGGGCATAATTATTGATCCGCTTCTTTCGTATGTTTATAAAATATTGTATGTAAGTCTCCAAGACCAAATTTATGACCCGATTCAGTGCTTCGACCCATACTCGGTTTTTTCTCCCACTCGGTGAACATACCCCTATGGCAATACTGGCAAAATTCAAACGGGCCCTGGGTGGCGTCAGGGTCATAATTATTTATCCGATTCTTTCGTATGTTTATAAAATATAGTATGGAAGTCTTCAAGACCAAATTTCTGATCCTATTCAGTGGTTCGACCCATACTCAGTTTTTTCCGGCTCAGTGTACATACCCTTTGACAATACTGGAAAAATTTCGAACGGGCCGCGGGGTGGCGTTAGGGCATAATTATTAGTCCAATTTTTTCAAAGGCAAATAAAATATTGTATGTAAGTCATCAAGACCAAATTTCAGATCTGATTCTATGGTTCAAACCATACTCATTTTTTTCTCAGACTCGGTAAACATACCCCTTTGGGAATACTGGCAAAATTTAGAACGGGCCTGGGGTGGCGTCAGGGCATAATTATTGATCCGGTTCTTTCGTATATTTATAAAATATTGTATGGAAGTCTCCAAGAACGAATTTCTAATCCGATTCAGTGGCTTGACCCATACTTAGTTTTAACTCTGGCTCGGAGAACATACCCTTTTGACAATACTGGAAATATTTCGAACGGGACGCGAGGTGGCATCAGGGCATAATTATTGATCCGATTCTTAAGTATGTTTATAAAATATTATATGGAATTCTCCAATACCGAATTTATGATCCGATTCAGTGGATCGACCCATACTCAATTTTTTCTCCGGCTCGATGAACATAACCCTTTAGCAATACTGACAAAATTTCGAACGGGCACCGGGGGGTGGCGTCAGGGCATAATTATTGTAGCGATTCTTTCGTATGTTTATAAAATATTGTATGAAAGTCTCCAAGACCGAATTTCTGATCCGATTCAGTGGATCGACCCATATTCAGTTTTTATCCGGCTCGGTGAACAAACCCCTTTGGCAATACTGGCAAAATTTTGAACGGGCCCCGAAGTGGCGTTAGGGCATAATTATTGATCCGATTCTTTCGTATGTTTAAAAAATATTGTATGGAAGTCTCCAAAACCAAATTTCTGATCCTATTTAGTGGTTCGAACCATACTCAGGTTTTTCTCTGGCTCGGTGAACAAACCCTTTTGACAATACTGGCGAAATTTCGAACGTGCCGCGGGTGGCGTCATGGCATATTTATTGATACGATTCTTTAGTTGGGTAATAATATCTTGTATGTAAGTCACCAAGACCAAATTTTTGATCTGATTCAGTGGTTCGACCCATACTCAGTTCTTCTCCGACTCGGTGAACATAACCCTTTGGCAATACTGCCAAAATTTAGAACAGGCCCCGGGGTGGGGTCAAGTCATAATTATTGATCCGATTCTTTCGTATGGTTATAAAATATTGTATAGAAGTCTCCAAGACCGAATTTCTGATCCGATTCAGTGGTTCGACCAATACTCAGTTTTTTCTCCGGCTCGGTGAAAATACCCCTTTGGAAATAATAGCAAAAATTTCGAACGGCCCCCGGGGTGGCGTCAGGGCATAATTATTGATCTGATTCTTTCGTATGTTTATAAAATATTGTATGAAAGTTTCCAAGAATGAATTTCTGATCCGATTCAGTGGTTCGACCCATACTCAGTTTTTCTCCGGCTTGGCGAATATACCCTTTTGACAATATTGACAAAATTTCGAACGGGCCGCTAGGTGGCGTTAGGGCATAATTATTTATCCGATCCTTAAGTATGTTTATAAAATATTGTATGAAAGTCTCCAAGACCGAATTTCTGATCCGATTCTGTGGATCGACCCATACTCAATTTTTTTCCGGCTCGGTCCCTTTGGCAATAGTAGCAAAATTTTGAACGGGCCCCGTGGTGGCGTCCGGGCATAATTATTGATCCGATTCTTTCGTATGTTTATAAAATATTACACGGAAGTCACCAAGACCAAATTTCTGATCCGATTCAGCGGTTCGATCCATACTCAGTTTTTCTCCGGCTCGGTGTACATACCCCTTTAGCAATACTGGAAAAATTTCGAACGGGCCCCGGAGTGGAGTCAGTGCATAATTATTGATCCGATTCTCTCTTATGTTTATAAAATATTGTATGGAAGTCACCAAGACCAAATTTCTGATCCAATTCAGCGGTTCGACCCATGCTCAATTTTTTCTCTGACTCGGTGAACAAACCCCTTTGGCAATACTGGCAAAATTTAAAACGGCCCCCAGGGTGGCGTCAGGGCATAATTATTGATCCGATTCTTTCGTATGTTTATAAAATATTATATGGAAGTCTCCAAGACCGAATTTCTTATCAGAGTCAGTGCTTCCACCAATACTCAGTTTTTTATCTGGCATGGTGAACATACCCCTTTGGCAATACTGGCAAAATTTCGAACGGCCCCCGGGGTGGCGTCAGGGCATAATTATTGATCCGATTCTTTCATATGTTTATAAAATATTGTATGGAAATTTCCAAGAATGAATTTCTGATCCGATTCAGTGGTTCGACCCATACTCAGTTTTTCTCCGGCTCGGCGAATATACCCTTTTGACAATATTGACAAAATTTCGAACGGGCCGCTAGGTGGCGTTAGGGCATAATTATTTATCCGATCCTTAAGTATGTTTATAAAATATTGTATGGAAGTCTCCAAGACCGAATTTCTGATCCGATTCTGTGGATCGACCCATACTTAATTTTTTTTCCGGCTCGGTCCCTTTGGCAATAGTAGCAAAATTTTGAACGGGCCCCGTGGTGGCGTCAGGGCATAATTATTGAGCCGATTCTTTCGTATGTTTATAAAATAATACATGGAAGTCTCGAAGACCGAATTTCTGATCCGATTCTGTGTTTCGATCCATACTCAGTTTTTCTCCGGCTCGGTTTACATACCCCTTTGGCAATACTGCCAAAGTTTCGAACGGGCCCCGGGGTGGCGTCAGTGCATAATTATTGATCCGATTCTTTCTTATGTATATAAAATATTGTATGGAAGTCATCAAGACCAAATTTCTGATCCGATTCAGCGGTTCGACCCATGCTCAATTTTTTCTCTGACTCGGTGAACAAACCCCTTCGGCAATACTGGCAAAATTAAAACGGCCCCCAGGGTGGCGTCAGGGCATAATTATTGATCTGATTCTTTCGTATGTTTATAAAATATTATATGGAAGTCTCCAAGACCGAATTTTCTATCCGATTCAGTGCTTCCACCAATACTCAGTTTTTTATCCGGCATGGTGAACATACCCCTTTGGCAATACTGGCAAAATTTTGAACGGGCCCCGAGGTGGCGTCAGGGCATAATTATTGATCTGATTCTTTCGTATGTTTATAAAATATTGTATGGAAGTGTTCAAGACAAAATTTCTAATCTTATTCAGTGGATCGACCCATAATCAGTTTTTTCTCCGACTTGGTGAACAAACCCCTTTGGCAATACTGACAAAATTTAAAACGGGCCCCGGGGGTGGCGTTAGGGCATAATTATTGATCCGATTTTTTCGAATGTTTATATAATATTATATGGAAGTCTCCAAAACCGAATTTCTGATTCGATTTAGTGCTTCGACCCACCCATACTCAGTTTTTTCTCCGGCTCGGTGAACATACACCTTTGGCAATACTAGTAAAATTTAGAACGGGCCCGAGGTGGCGTCAGGGCATAATTATTGATCTGCTTCCTTCGTATGTTTATAAAATATTGTATGTAAGTCTCCAAGACCAAATTTATGACCCGATTCAGTGCTTCGACCCATACTCGGTTTTTTCTCCCGCTCGGTGAACATACCCCTATGGCAATACTGGCAAAATTCGAACGGGCCCTGGGTGGCGTCAGGGTCATAATTATTTATCCGATTCTTTCTTATGTTTATAAAATATAGTATGGAATTCTTCAAGACCAAATTTCTGATCCTATTCAGTGGTTCCACCCATACTCAGTTTTTTCCGGCTCAGTGAACATACCCTTTGACAATACTGGAAAAATTTCGAACGGGCCGCGGGGTGGAGTTAGGGCATAATTATTGGTCCAATTTTTTCAAAGGCCAATAAAATATTGTATGTAAGTCATCAAGACCAAATTTCAGATCTGATTCTATGGTTCAACCCATACTCATTTTTTTCTCCGACTCGGTAAACATACCCCTTTGGGAATACTGGCAAAATTTAGAATGGGCCCGGGGTGGCGTCAGGGCATAATTATTGATCCGATTCTTTCGTATGTTTATAAAATATTGTATGGAAGTCTCCAAGACCAAATTTATGACCCGATTTAGTGGTTCGACCCAACCTCAGTTTTTTCTCCGGCTCGGTGAACATAACTTTTTGGCAAAATTTCGAACGGCCCCAGGGTGGCGTCAGGGCCTAATTATTGATCCGATTCTTTCGTATGTTTATAAAATATTGTATGGAAGTCTCCAAGGCCAAATTTCTGATTCGATTTAATGGTTCAACCCATACTCAATTTTTTCCCGGCTCGGTGAACATAGCCCTTTGGCAATACTGGCAAAATTTCGAACGTGCCCCGGGGGTGCGTCAGGGCATAATTATTTATCCGATTATTTCGTATGTTTATAAAGTATAGTATGGAAGTCTTGAGGACAAAATTTCTAATCCTATTCAGTGGTTTGACCCATAATCAGTTTTTTCTCCGACTCGGTGAACAAACCCCTTTGGCAATACTGACAAAATTTAGAACGGGCCACGGGGTGGCGTTAGGGCATAATTATTGATCCGATTCTTTCGTATGTTTATAAAATATTATCTTGAAGTCTCCAAAACCGAATTTCTGATCCGATTCAGTGCTTCGACCCATACACAGTTTTTTCTCCGGCTCGGTGAACATACACCTTTGGCAATACTAGCAAAATTTAGAACGGGCCCGGGGTGGCGTCAGGGCATAATTATTGATCCGATTATTTCGTATGTTTATAAAATATTGTATTTATGTCTCCAAGACCAAATTTATGACCCGATTCAGTGGTTCGACCCAAACTCAGTTTTTTCTCCTGCTCGGTGAACATACCCTTTTGGCAATATTTTTTGGCAAAATTTCGAACGGGCCCTAAGGTGGCGTCAGGGCATAATTATTGATCTAATACTTTCGAATGTTTATAAAATATTGTATAGAAGTCTCCAAGACCGAGTTTCTGATTCGATTTAGTGGTTCGACCCATACTCAGTTTTTTCTCCGGCTCGGTGAACATACCCTTTGGCAATACAGGCAAATTTCGAATTGACCCCCGGGGTGGCGTCAGGGGATAATTATTGATCCGCTTTTTTCGTTTGTTTATAAAATATTGTATAGAAGTCTCCAATTCGAATTTCTTTTCCGATTCAGTGGTTCGACCCATACTCAGGTTTTTCTACGGCTCGGTGAACATACCCCTTTGACAATACTAGCAAAATTTCGAACGGGCCGCAAGGTGGCGTTAGGGCATAATTATTGATCCGATTATTTCGTATGTTTATAAAATATTGTATGTAAGTCTAAAAGACCGAATTTCTGATTCGATTTAGTAGTTCGACCCATACTCAGTTTTTTCTCTGGATCGGTGAACATACCCCTTTGGCAATACTGGCAAAATTTCGAATGGACCCCGGGGTGGCATCAGGGCATAATTATTGATCAGCTTCTTTCATTTGTTTATAAAATATTGTATGGAAGTCTCCAAAACCGAATTTCTGATCCGATTCAGTGCTTCAACCCATAATCAGTTTTTTCTCCGGCTCGGTGAACATACCCCTTTGGCAATACTAGCGAAATTTTGAACGGGCCCCTAGGTGGCGTCAGGGCATAATTATTGAACTGATTCTTTCGTATGTTTATAAAATATTATATGGAAGTCTTCAAGACCGAATTTCTGATCTGATTCAGTGTTTCGACCCATACTAAATTTTTCTCTGGCTCGGTGAACATATCCCTTTGGCATTACTGGCAAAATTTCGAACGGGCCCCGGGGTGGCGTCAGGGCATAATTATTGTTCCGATTCTTTCGTCTGTTTAAAAAATATTGTATGGAAGTCTTCAAGACCGAATTTCTAATCCGATTTAGTGGTTCGACCCATACTCAGTTTTTTCTCCGACTCGGTAAACATACCCCTTTGGCAATACTGGCAAAATTTCGAACGGGCCCAGGGTGGCGTCAGGGCATAGTTATTAATCTGATTCTTTCGTATGTTTATAAAATGTTGTATGGAAGTCACCAAGACTAAATTTCTAATCCGATTCAGTGGTTCGTCCCATACTCAGTTTTTTCTCTGACTTGGTGAACAAACCCCCTTTGGCAATACTGGCAAAATTTAGAACGGGCCCAGGGGTGGCGTCAGGCATAATTATTGACCCGATTCTTTCGTATGTTTATAAAATATTATATGGAAGTCTTCAAGACCGAATTTCTTATCCGACTCAGTGCTTCGACACATACCCAGTTTTTTCTCCGGATCGGTGAACATACCCCTTTGGCAATACTGGTAAAATTTAGAACGGGCCCCGAGTGGTGTCAGGCATAATTATTGATCTGATTCTTTAGGATGTTTATAAAATACTACATGGAAGTCTCCAAGACCGAATTTCTTATCCGACTCAGTGGTTCAATCCAAACTCAGTTTTTTCTCCGGCTCGGTGAACATACCCTTTAGGCAATACTTTTTGGCAAAATTTCGAACGGCCCCAGGGTGGCGTCAGGGCATAATTATTGATCCGATTCATTCGTATGTTTAAAAAATATTGTATGGAAGTCTCCAAGACTGAGTTTCTGATTCGATTTAGTGGTTCAACCCATGCTTAGTTTTTTCTCCGGCTCGGTGAACATACCCCTTTGTTAATACTGGCAAAATTTTGAACGTCCCCCGGGGTGGCGTTAGGGCATAATTATTTATCCGATTTTTTCGTATGTTTATAAAATATAGTATGGAAGTCTTAAAGACCAAATTTCTGATCCTATTCCGTGGTTCGACCCATACTCAGTTTTTTCACTGGCTCGGTGAACATACCCTTTCGCTAATACTGGCCAAATTTTCCACGGGCCCTGGATGGTGTCAGGGCATAATTATTTATCCGATTCTTTCGTATGTTTATAAAATATTATATGGAAGTCTTCAAGACCGAATTTCTGATCCGATTCAGTGGTTCGACCCATACTCAATTTTTTCTCTGCCTCGGTGAACAAACCCCCTTTGGCAATACTGGCAAAATTTAGAACCGAACCCCTGGGTGGCGTCAGGGCATAATTATTGATCCGATTCATTCATATGTTTATAAAATATTGTATGGAAGTCTCCAAAACCGAGTTTCTGATTCGATTTAGTGGTTCAACTCATACTCAGTTTTTTCTCAGGCTGGGTGAACATACCCCTTTGGAAATACAGGCAAATTTCGAATGGACCCCGGGGTGACGTCAGGGCATAATTATTGATCCGCTTTTTTCGTTTGTTTATAAAATATTGAATAGAAGTCTCCAAAGCCGAATTTCTGGTCCGATTCAGTGGTTCGACCCATACTCAGTTTTTTCTTCGGCTCGGTGAACATACCCCTTTGACAATACTGGCAAAATTACGAACGGGCCGCCAGGTGGCGCTAGGGCATAATTATTGATCTGATTCTTTCATGTTTATAAAATATTGTATGGAAGTCTCAAAGAACGAATTTCTGATTCGATTTAGTGGTTAGACCCATACTCAGTTTTTTCTCGGGCTCGGTGAACATACCCCTTTGGCAATACTAGCAAAATTTCGAATGGACCCCGGGGTGGCGTCAGGGCATAATTGTTGATCAGCTTCTTTCGTTTGTTTATATTATAATGTATGGAAGTCTCCAAAACCGAATTTATGATCCGATTCAGTGCTTCGACCCATACTCAGTTTTTTCTCCGGCTCGGTGAATATACCCCTTTACTACCGAAATTTTGAACTGGCCCCATGGTGGCGTCATGCATAATTATTGTCCCGATTCTTTCGTATGTTTATAAAATATTATACGGAAGTCATCAAGACCGAATTTCTTATCCAACTCAGTGCTTCGACCCATACTCAGTTTTTTCTCCGGATCGGTGAACATACCCTTTTGGCAATACTGGAAAAATTTCGAACGGGCCGCGGGGTGGTTATAGGGCTTAATTATGGATCCAATTCTTTCGTAGGATCATAAAATAATGTACGGAGGTCACCAAGACCGAATTTCGGATCCTATTCAGTGGTTCCACCCATACTCAGTTTTTTCTCCGGATCTGTAAACATACCCTTTTGGCAATACTGGCAAAATTTCGAATGGGCCGCTGGGTGGTTATAGGGCATAATTATGGATCCGATTCTTTCGTATCTTCATAAAATATTGTATGGAGGTCACCAAGACCGAATTTCTTATCCGTCTCAGTGCTTCGACCCATACTCAGTTTTTTCTCCGAATCGGTGAACATACCCCTTTGGCAATACTGGTAAAATTTAGAACGGGCCCCGAGTGGCGTCAGGCATAATTATTGATCTGATTCTTTCGGATGTTTATAAAATACTATATGGAAGTCTCCAAGACCGAATTTTCTTATCCTACTCAGTGGTTCGACCCAAACTCAGTTTTTTCTCCGGCTCGGTGAACATACCCTTTAGGCAATACTTTTTGGCAAAATTTCGAACGGCCCCAGGGTGGCGTCAGGGCATAATTATTGATCCGATTCATTCGTATGTTTATAAAATATTGTATGGAAGTCTCCAAGACCGAGTTTCTGATTCGATTTAGTGGTTCAACCCATACTCAGTTTTTTCTCCGGCTCGGTGAACTACCCCTTTGGCAATACTGGCAAAATTTTGAACGTCCTCCGGGGTGGCATTAGGGCATAATTATTTATCCGATTCTTTGGTATGTTTATAAAATATAGTATGGAAGTCTTAAAGACCAAATTTCTGATCCTATTCAGTGGTTCGACCCATACTCAGTTTTTTCACTGGCTCGGTGAACATACCCTTTTGCTAATACTGGCCAAATTTTCCACGGGCCCTGGATGGTGTCAGGGCATAATTATTTATCCGATTCTTTCGTATGTTTATAAAATATTGTATGGAAGTCTTCAAGACCGAATTTCTGATACGATTCAATGGTTCGACCCATACTCAGTTTTTTCTCTGACTCGGTGAACAAACCCCCTTTGGCAATACTGGCAAAATTTAGAACCGACCCCCTGGGTGGCGTCAGGGCATAATTATTGATCCGATTCATTCGTATGTTTATAAAATATTGTATGGAAGTCTCCAAGACCGAGTTTCTGATTCGATTTAGTGGTTCAACTCATACTCAGTTTTTTCTCAGGCTCGGTGAACATACCCCTTTGGAAATACAAGCAAATTTCGAATGGACCCCGTGGTGGCATCAGGGCATAATTATTGATCCGCTTTTTTCGTTTGTTTATAAAATATTGTATAGAAGTCTCCAAAGCCGAATTTCTGGTCCGATTCAGCGGTTCGACCCATACTCAGTTTTTTCTCCGGCTCGGTGAACATATCCCTTTGACAATAGTGGCAAAATTAAGAACGGGCCGCGAGGTGGCGCTAGGGCATAATTATTGATCTGATTCTTTCGTATGTTTATAAAATATTGTATGGAAGTCTCAAAGGCCGAATTTCTGATTCGATTTAGTGGTCGACCCATACTCAGTTTTTTTCTCGGGCTCGGTGAACATACCCCTTTGGAAATACTGGCAAAATTTCGAATGGACCCCCCGGGGTGGCGTCAGGGCATAATTATTGATCAGCTTCTTTCGTTTGTTTATAAAATATTGTATGGATGTCTCCAAAACCGAATTTCTGATCCGAGTCAGTGCTTCGACCCATACTCAGTTTTTTCTCCGGCTCGGTGAATATACCCCTTTGGCAATACTAGCGAAATTTTGAACGGCCCCGGGGTGGCGTCAGGCATAATTATTGACCCGATTCTTTCGTATGTTTATAAAATATTATACGGAAGTCTTCAAGACCAAATTTCTTATCCGACTTAGTGCTTCGACCCATACTCAGTTTTTTCTCCGGATTGGTAAACATACCCTTTTGGCAATACTGGAAAATTTTCGAACGGGCCGCGGGGTGGTTATAGGGCATAATTATGGATCCAATTCTATCGTAGGATCATAAAATAATGTATGGAGGTCACCAAAACAGAATTTCGGATCCTATTCAGTGGTTCCACCCATACTCAGTTTTTTCTCCGGATCTATGAACATACCTTTTTGGCAATACTGTCAAAATTTTGAACTGGCCGCGGAGTGGTTATTGGGCATAACTATGGATCTGATTCTTTCGTAGGATCATAAAATATTGTATGGTGGTCACCAAGACCGAATTTCGGATCCGATTCAGTGGTTCGACCCATACTCTGTTTTTTTTCCGAATCAGTGAACATACCCCTTTGGCAATACTAGTAAAACTTCGAACGGGCCATGTGGTGGCTATAGGGCATAATTATTGATCCGAATATTTCATAGGATCATAAAATATTGCATGGAGGTGACGAAGACCGAATTTCGGATCTGATTCAGTGGTTAGAACCATACTCGGTTTTTTCTCCGGATCAGTGAACATACACCTTTGGCAATACCGGCAAAATTTCGAACGGGCCGCGGGGTGGCTATAGGGCATAATTGTGAATCCGATTCTTTCGTAGGATCATAAAATATTGTATGGAGGTCACCAATACCGAATTTCTGATCCGATTCAGTGGTTCGACCCATACTCAGTTTTTTCTCCGGACCCAGTGAACATACCCCTTTGGCAATACTAGCAAAATTTCGAACTGGCTGCGGGGTGGTTATAGTGCATAATTTTGGATCCGATTCTTTCGTAGGATCATAAAATATTGTATGGAGGTCACCAAGTCCGAATTTCGGATCCGATTCAGTGGCTGGACCCATACTCCGTTTTTTCTTCGGATCTGTGAACATACCTCTTTGGCAACACTGGCAAAATTTCGAACGAGCCGCGGGGTGGTAATAAGGCATAATTATGGATCCGATTCTTTCATAGGATCATAAAATATTGTATGGAGGTCACCAATACCGAATTTCGGATCCGATTCAGTGGTTCGACCCATACTTAGTTTTTTCTTCAGATCCGTGAACATACCCATTTGGCAACACTGGCAAAATTTCGAATGGGCCGCGGGGTGGTAATAGGGCATAATTATGGATCCAATTCTTTCGTAGGATCATAAAATATTATATGGAGGTCACCAATACCGAATTTCTGATCCGATTCAGTGGTTCGACCCATACTCAGTTCTTTCTCCAGACCCATTGAACATACCCCTTTGGCAATACTAGCAAAATTTCTAACGGGCCATGGGGTGGCTATATGGCATAGTTATTGATCCAAATCTTTCATAGAATCATAAAATATTGTATGGAGGTCACCAAGACCGAATTTTTGATCCGATTCAGTACTTCGACCCACACTCAGTTTTTCTCCGGATCTGTGAACATACCCCTTTGGCAATACTGGCAAAATTACAAACGGGCCGCAGGGTGGTTATAGGGAATAATTATGGATCCGATTCTTTTGTAGGATCATAAAATATTGTATGGAGGTCACCAAGTCTGAATTTCGGATCCGATTCAGTTGTTCGACCCATACTCTGTTTTTTCTTCGGATCCGTGAACATACCCATTTGGTAATACTGGAAAAATTTCGAACGGGCCGCGGGCTGGATATAAGGCATAATTTTGGATCCGATCTTTCGTAGGATCATAAAATATTGTATGGAGGTCACCAATACCAAATTTCTGATCCGATATAGTGGTTTGACCCATACTCAGTTTTTTCTCCGGACCCATTGAACATACCCCTTTGGCAATACTAGCAAAATTTCGAACGGGCCGCGGGGTGGTTATAGTGCATAATTTTGGATCTGATTCTTTCGTAGGATCATAAAATATTGTATGGAGGTCACCAAGTCCGAATTTCGGATCCGATTCAGTGGTTTGACCCATATTCAGTTTTTTCTTCGGATTTGTGAACATACCCCTTTAACAACACTGACAAAATTTCGAACGGGCCGCGGGGTGGTTATAGGGCATAAGTTTGGATCCGATTCTTTCGTAGGATCATAAAATATTGTATGGAAGTCACCAAGACCGAATTTCGGATCCGATTGAGTGGTTCGACCCATACTCAGTTTTTTCTTCGGATCCGTGAACATACCACTTTGGCAACACTGGCAAAATTTCGAAAGGGCCGCGGGGTGGTTATAGGGCATAATTATGGATCCGATTCTTTCGTAGGATCATAAAATATTGTATGGAGGTCACCAATACCGAATTTCTGATCCGATTCTGTGGTTCGACCCATACTCGGGTTTTTCTCTGAACCCAGTGAACATACCCCTTAGGCAATACAGACAAAATTTCGAACGGGCCATGGGGTGGCTATATGGCATAGTTATTGATTCAAATATTTCATAGAATCATAAAATATTGTATGGAGGTCACCAAGACCGAATTTTTGATCCGATTCAGTAGTTCGACCCACACTCAGTTTTTTCTCCGGATCTGTGAACATACTCCTTTGGCAATACTGGCAAAATTACAAACGGGCCGCGGGGTGGTTATAGGGAATAATTATAGATCCGATTCTATCGTAGAATCATAAAATATTGTATGGAGGTCACCAAGACCGAATTTCTGATCCGATTCAGTAGTTCGACCCACACTCAGTTTTTTCTTCTGATCCGTGAACATACCCATTTGGTAATACTGGAAAAATTTCGAATGGGCTGCGGGGTGGCTATAGGGCATAATTGTGGATCCGATTCTTTCATAGGATCATAAAATATTGTATGGAGGTCACCAATACCGAATTTCTGATCCGATTCAGTGGTTCGACCCATACTCAGTTTTTTCTCCGGACCCATTGAACATACCCCTTTGGCAACACTGGTAAAATTTCGAACGGGCCGCGGGGTGGTTATAGGGCATAATTTTGGATCCGATTCTTTCGTAGGATCATAAAATATTGTATGGAGGTCACCAATACCGAATTTCGGATCCGATTCAGCGGTTCGACCCATACTCAGTTTTTTTTCGGATCCGAGAAACATAACCCTTTGGCAACACTAGCAAAATTTCGAACGGGTCGCGGGATGGTTATAGGGCATAATTATGGATCCGATTCTTTCGTAGGATCATAAAATATTGTATGGAGGTCACTAAGACCGAATTTCTGATCCGATTCAGCGGTTCGACCCATACTCAGTTTTTTCTCCGGATCTGTGAACATACCCCTTTGGCAATACTTCAAAAATTTCGAACTGTCCGCGGGGTGGTCATAGGGCATAATTATGCATCCGATTATTTCGTAGGATCAGAAAATATTGTATGGAAGGCACCAAGTCCGAATTTCGGATCCGGTTCAGTGATTTGACCCATACTCAGTTTTTTCTCGGGATCAGTGAACATACCCCTTTGGCAACACTGGTAAAATTTCGAACGGGCCGCGGGGTGGTTATAGGGCATAATTTTTGATCCGATTCTTTCGTAGGATCATAAAATATTGTATGGTGGTCACCAATTCCGAATTTCGGATCCGATTCATTGGTTCGACCCATACTCAGTTTTTTTTCGGATCCGGGAAACATAACCCTTTGGCAACACTGGCAAAATTTCGAACGGGTCGCGGGTTGGTTATATGGAATAATTATGGATCCGATTCTTTCGTAGGATCATAAAATATTGTATGGAGGTCACCAAGACCGAATTTCTGATCCGATTCAGTGGTTCGACCCATACTCAGTTTTTTCTTCGGATCTGTGAAAATACCCCTTTGGCAATACTGGAAAAATTACAAACGGGCCGCGGGGTGGTTATAGGGCATAATTATGGATCTGATTCTTCCGTGGGATCATAAAATATTGTATGGAGGTCACCAAGACCGAATTTCTGATCCGATTCAGTGGTTCGACCGATACTCAGTTTTTTCTCCGGATCTGCGAACATACCCCTTTGGAAATACTGGCAAAATTACAAACGGGCCGCGGGGTGGTTATAGGGCATAGTTATGGATCCGATTCTTTCGTAGGATCATAAAATATTGTATGGTGGTCACCAATACCGAATTTCGGATCCGATTCATTGGTTCGACCCATACTCAGTTTTTTTTCGGATCCGAGAAACATAACCCTTTGGCAACACTGGCAAAATTTCGAACGGGTCGCAGGGTGGTTATAGGGAATAATTATGGATCCGATTCTTTCGTAGGATCATAAAATATTGTATGGAGGTCACCAAGACCGAATTTCGGATCCGATTCAGTGGTTCGACCCATACTCAGTTTTTACTTCGGATCCGTGAAAATACCCCTTTGGCGACACTGGCAAAATTTCGAACAGGCCGCGGGGTGGTTATAGGGCGTAATTATGGATCCGATTCTTTCGTAGGATAATAAAATATTGTTTGGAGGTCACCAAATCCTAATTTCTGATCCGATTCAGTGGTTCGACCCATACTTAGTTTTTTCTCCGGATCTGTGAACATACCCCGTTGGCAATACTGACAAAATTTCGAACGGGCCGCGGGGTAGTTATACGTCATAATTATGGATCCGATTCTTTCGTAGGATCATAAAACATTGTATGGAGGTCATCAAGACCGAATTTCGGATCCGATTCAGTGGTTCGACCCATACTCTGTATTTTCTCCGAATCTGTGAACATACCCCTTTGGCAATACTGGCAAAATTTCGAACGGGCCGCGGGTTAGTTATACGGCATAATTATGGATCCGATTCTTTCGTAGGATCATAAAATATTGTATGGAGGTCACCAAGTCCGAATTTCGGATCCGATTCAGTGGCTTGACCCATACTCAGTTTTTTCTCCGGATCTGTGAACATACCCCTTTGGCAACACTGGCAAAATTTTGAACGGGCCGCGGGGTGGTTATAGGTCATAATTTTGGATCCGATTCTTTCGTAGGATCATAAAATATTGTATGGAGGTCACCAAGTCCGAATTTTGGATCTGATTCAGTGGCTTGACCCATACTCAGTTTTTACTTCGAATCTGTGAACATACCCCTTTGGCAACACTGGCAAAATTTTGAACGGGCCGCGGGGTGGTTATAGGGCATAATTATGGATCCAATTATTTCGTAGGATCATAAAATATTGTTTGGAGGTCACCAATACCGAATTTCTGATCCGATTCCGTGGTTCGACCCATACTTGGTTCTTTCTCCGGATCTGTGAACATTCCTCTTTGGCAATACTGGCAAAATTTCGAACGGGCCGCGGGGTAGTTATACGTCATAATTATGGATCCGATTCTTTCGTAGGATCATAAAATATTGTATGGAGGTCATCAAGACCGAATTTCGGATCCGATTCAGTGGTTCGACCCATACTCAGTTTTTTCTCCGGATCTGTGAACATACCCCTTTGGCAATACAGGTAAAATTTCGAACGGGCCGCGGGGTAGTTATACTGCTAAATTATGGATCCGATTCTTTTGTAGGATCATAAAATATTGTATGGAGGTCACCAAGTCAGAATTTCGGATCCGATTCAGTGGTTCGACCCATACTCAGTTTTTTCTTTGGATCTGCGAACATACCCCTTTGGCAATACTGTCAAAATTACAAACGGGCAGCGGGGTGGTTATAGGGCATAGTTATGGATCCGATTCTTTCGTAGGATCATAAAATATTATATGGAGGTCACCAAATCCGAATTTCTGATCCGATTCAGTGGTTCGACCCATACTTAGTTTTTTCTCCGGATCTGCTAACATACCCCTTTGGCAATACTGGCAAAATTACAAACGGGCCGTGGGGTGGTTATAGGGCATAGTTATGGATCAGATTCTTTCGTAGGATCATAAAATATTATATGGAGGTCTCCAAGACCGAATTTCGGATCCGATTCAGTGGTTCGACCCATACTCAGTTTTTACTTCGGATCCGTGAAAATACCCCTTTGGCGACCCTGGCAAAATTTCGAACGGGCCGCGGGGTGGTTATAGGGCATAATTATGGATCCAATTCTTTCGTAGGATCAAAAAATATTGTATGGAGGTCACCAATACCGAATTTCTGATCCGATTCCGTGGTTCGACCCATAATCAGTTTTTTCTCCGGGTCTGCGAACATACCCCTTTGGCAATACTGGCAAAATTACAAACGGGCCGCGGGGTGGTTATAGGGCATAGTTATGAATCCGATTCTTTCGTAGGATCATAAAATATTGTTTGGAGGTCACCAATACCAAATTTCTGATCCGATTCCGTGGTTCGACCCATACTCGGTTCTTTCTCCGAACCCAGTGAACATACCCCTTTAACAATACTGGTAAAATTTTGAACGGGCCACGTGGTGGCAATAGGTCATAATTATTGATCCGAATCTTTAATAGGATCATAAAATATTGTATGGAGGTCACCAAGACCGAATTTCTGATCTGATTCAGTGGTTCGACCCATACTCAGTTTTTTCTCCGGATCTGTGAACATACCCCTTTGGCAATACTCGGAAAATTTCGAACGGGCCGCGGGGTGGTTATAGGGCATAATTATGGATCCAATTCTTTCATAGGATCATAAAATATTGTATGGAGGTCACCAAATCAGAATTTCGGATCCGATTCAGTGGTTTGACCCATACTCAGTTTTTTCATCGGATCTGTGAACATACCCCTTTGGCAACATTGGTATAATTTCGAACCGGTCGCGGAGTGGTTATAGGGCATAATTTTGGATCCGATTCTGCCATAGGATCATAAAATATTGTATGGAGGTCACCAAGACCGAATTTTGGATTGATTCAGTGGTTCGACCCATTCTCAGTTTTTTCTTCGGATCTGTGAACATATCCCTTTGGCAATACTGGCAAAATTTCGAACGGGCCGCAGGGTGGTTATATGGCATAATTACGGATCCGATTCTTTCGTAGGATCATAAAATATTGTATGGATGTCACAAAGACCGAATTTCGGATCCGATTCAGTGGTTCGACCCATACTTGGTTTTTTCTCCGAACCCAGTGAACATACCCCTTTGGTAATACTGACAAAATTTTGAACGGGCCACGGGGTTGCTATATGGCATAGTTATTGATCCAAATCTTTCATTGGATCATAAAATATTGTATGGAGGTCACCAAGACCGAATTTTTGATCCGATTCAGTGGTTCGACCCATACTCAGTTTTTTCTCCGGGTCTGCGAACATACCCCTTTGGCAATACTGGCAAAATTACAAACGAGCCGCGGGGTGGTTATAGGGCATAGTTATGGATCCGATTCTTTCGTAGGATCATAAAATATTGTATGGAGGTCACCAATACCGAATTTCTGATCTGATTCCGTGGTTCGATCCATACTCAGTTTTTTCTCCGAGCCCAGTGAACATACCTCTTTGGCAATACTGACAAAATTTTGAACGGGCCAAGGGGTGGCTCTATGGCATAGTTATTGATCCAAATCTTTCATTGGATCATAAAATATTGTATGGAGGTCACCAAGACCGAATTTCTGATCCGATTCAGTGGTTCGACCCATCCTCAGTTTTTTATTCGGATCTGTGAACATACCCCTTTGGCAATATTGGCAAAATTACAAACGGGCCGCGGGGTGTTTATAGGGCATAATTATGGATTCGATTCTTTCGTAGGATCATAAAATATTGTATGGAGGTCACCAAGACCGAATTTTGGATCCGATTCAGTGGTTCGACCTATACTCGGTTTTTCTTCGGATCTGTGAACATACCCCTTTGGCAATACTGGAAAAATTTCGAACGGGCCGCGGGGTGGTCATAGGGCATAATTTTGCATCCGATTCTTTCGTAGGATCATAAAATATTGTATGGAGGTCACCAAGTCCGAATTACGGATCCGATTCAGTGATTTAACCCATACTCGGTTTTTTTTTCGGATCCGAGAAACATACCACTTTGGCAACACTTGCAAAGTTTGAAACGGGTCGCGGGGTGGTTATAGGGCATAATTATTGATCCGATTCTTTCGTAGAATCATAAAATATTGTATGGAGGTCACCAAGACCGAATTTCGGATCCGATTCAGTGGTTCGACCCATACTCGGTTTTTTCTCCGAACCCAGTGAACATACCCCTTTGGTAATACTGACAAAATTTTGAACGGGCCGCGGGGTGGTTATAGGGCATAGTTATGGATCCGATTCTTTCGTAGGATCATAAAATATTGTATGGAGGTCACCAATACCGAATTTCTGATCTGATTCCGTGGTTCGATCCATACTCGGTTTTTTCTCCGAGCCCAGTGAACATACCTCTTTGGCAATACTGACAAAATTTCGAATGGGCCAAGGGGTGGCTATATGGCATAGTTATTGATCCAAATCTTTCATTGGATCATAAAATATTGTATGGAGGTCACCAAGACCGAATTTCTGATCCGATTCAGTGGTTCGACCCATCCTCAGTTTTTTATTCGGATCTGTGAACATACCCCTTTGGCAATATTGGCAAAATTACAAACGGGCCGCGGGGTGTTTATAGGGCATAATTATGGATTCGATTCTTTCGTAGGATCATAAAATATTGTATGGAGGTCACCAAGACCGAATTTTGGATCCGATTCAGTGGTTCGACCTATACTCGGTTTTTCTTCGGATTTGTGAACATACCCTTTTGGCAACACTGGTAAAATTTAGAACGGGCCGCGGGGTGGTTATAGGGCACAATTTTGGATCCGATTCTTTCGTAGGATCATAAAATATTGTATGGAGGTCACCAAGACCGAATTTCTGATCCGATTCAGTGGTTCGATCCATACTCAGTTTTTTTTTCGGATCCGAGAAACATACCACTTTGGCAACACTTGCAAAGTTTGAAATGGGTCGCGGGGTGGTTATAGGGCATAATTATGGATCCGATTCTTTCGTAGAATCATAAAATATTGTATGGAGGTCACCAAGACCGAATTTCGGATCCGATTCAGTGGTTCGACCCATACTCGGTTTTTTCTCCGAACCCAGTGAACATACCCCTTTGGTAATACTGACAAAATTTTGAACGGGCCACGGGGTGGCTATATGGCAAAGTTATTGATCCAAATCTTTCGTAGGATCATAAAATATTGTATGGAGGTCATCAAGACCCAATTTCTGATCCGATTCAGTGGTTCGACCCGTACTCAGTTTTTTCTCCGGATCTGCGAACATACCCCTTTGGCAATACTGGCAAAATTACAAACGGGCCGCGGGGTGGTTATAGGGCATAGTTATGGATCCGATTCTTTCGTAGGATCATAAAATAATGTATGGAGTTCACCAATACCGAATTTCTGATCCGATTCCGTGGTTCGATCCATACTCGGTTTTTTCCCCGAACCCAGTGAACATACCCCTTTGGCAATACTGAATAAATTTCGAACGGGCCACGGGGTGGCTATATGGCATAGTTATTGATCCAAATCTTTCATTGGATCATAAAATATTGTATGGAGGTCACCAAGACCGAATTTTTGATCCGATTCAGTGGTTCGACCCATCCTCAGTTTTTTATTCGGATCTGTGAACATACCCCTTTGGCAATATTGGCAAAATTACAAACGGGCCGCGGGGTGGTTATAGGGCATAATTATGGATCCGATTCTTTCGTAGGATCATAAAATATTGTATGGTGGTCACCAAGACCGAATTTTGGATCCGATTCAGTGGTTCGACCTATACTCGGTTTTTCTTCGGATCTGTGAACATACCCCTTTGGCAATACTGGAAAAATTTCGAACGGGCCGCGGGGTGGTCATAGGGCAAAATTTTGCATCCGGTTCTTTCGTAGGATCATAAAACATTGTATGGAGGTCACCAAGTCCGAATTACGGATCCGATTCAGTGATTTAACCCATAATCGGTTTTTACTTTGGATTTGTGAACATACCCCTTTGGCAA
Source organism: Bidens hawaiensis (assembly GCF_021521415.1). NCBI lineage: Eukaryota > Viridiplantae > Streptophyta > Magnoliopsida > Asterales > Asteraceae > Bidens > Bidens hawaiensis. Next base: position 4,291 of record NW_027497374.1, on the reverse strand, counting down.
CACTGGTAAAATTTCGAACGGGCCGCGGGGTGGTTATAGGGCATAATTTTGGATCCGATTCTTTCGTAGGATCATAAAATATTTTATGGAGGTCACTAAGACCGAATTTCTGATCCGATTCAGTGGTTCGATCCATAGTCAGTTTTTTTTTCGGATCCGAGAAACATACCACTTTGGCAACACTTGCAATGTTTCGAACGGGTCGCGGGGTGGTTATAGGGCATAATTATGGATCCGATTCTTTCGTAGAATCATAAAATATTGTATGGAGGTCACCAAGACCGAATTTCGGATCCGATTCAGTGGTTCGACCCATACTCGGTTTTTTCTCCGAACCCAGTGAACATACCCCTTTGGTAATACTGACAAAATTTTGAACGGGCCACGGGGTGGCTATATGGCATAGTTATTGATCCAAATCTTTCATAGGATCATAAAATATTGTATGGAGGTCACCAAGACCCAATTTCTGATCGGATTCAGTGGTTCGACCCGTACTCAGTTTTTTCTCCGGATCTGCGAATATACCCCTTTGGCAATACTGGCAAAATTACTAACGGGCCGCGGGGTGGTTATAGGGCATAGTTATGGATCCGATTCTTTCGTAAGATCATAAAATAATGTATGGAGTTCACCAATACCGAATTTCTGATCCGATTCCGTGGTTCGATCCATACTCGGTTTTTTCCCCGAACCCAGTGAACATACCCCTTTGGCAATACTGAATAAATTTCGAACGGGCCACGGGGTGGCTATATGGCATAGTTATTGATCCAAATCTTTCATTGGATCATAAAATATTGTATGGAGGTCACCAAGACCGAATTTTTGATCCGATTCAGTGGTTCGACGCATCCTCAGTTTTTTCTTCGGATCTGTGAACATACCCCTTTGGCAATATTGGCAAAATTACAAACGGGCCGCGGGGTGGCTATAGGGCATAATTGTGGATTCGATTCTTTCGTAGGATCATAAAATATTGTTTGGAGGTCACCAAGACCGAATTTCTGATCCGATTCAGTGGTTCGACCCATACACAGTTTTTTCTCCGAATCTGTGAACATATCCGTTTGGCAATACTGACAAAATTTTGAACGGGCCACGGGGTGGCTATATGGCATAGTAATTGATCCAAATATTTCATAGGATCATAAAATATTGTATGGAGATCACCAAGACCGAATTTTTGATCCGATTCAGTGGTTCTACCCATTCTCAGTTTCTTCTCCGGATCTGCGAACATACCCCTTTGGAAATACTCTCAAAATTTTGAACGGACCATGGGGTGGCTATAGGGCATAATTATTGATCCGAATCTTTCATAGGATCATAAAATATTGCATGGAGGTGACGAAGACCGAATTTCGGATCCGATTCAGTGGTTAGAACCATACTCGGTTTTTTCTTCGGATCTGTGAACATACCCCTTTGGCAATACTGGCAAAATTTCGAACGGGCCGCGGGGTGGTTATACGATTATGGATCCGATTCTTTCATAGGATCATAAAATATTGTATGGAGGTCATCAAGATTGAATTTCTGATCCGATTCAGTGGTTCGACCCATACTCAGTTTTTTCTTCGGATCCGTGAACATACCCCTTTGGCAATACTGGCAAAATTTCGAACGGGCCGCGGGGTGGTTATAGGGCATAATTATGGATCCGATTCTTTCGTAAGATCATAAAATATTGTATGGAGGTCACCTAATCCGATTCAGTGGCTTGACCCATACTCAGTTTTTACTTCGGATCTGTGAACATACCCCTTTGGCAACACTGGCAAAATTTCGAACGGGCCACGGGGTGGTTATAGGGCATAATTATGGATCCATTTCTTTCGTAGGATCATAAAATATTGTAAGGAGGTCACCAATACCGAATTTCTGATCCGATTCCATGGTTCGACCCATACTCGGTTTTTTCTCCGAACCCATTGAACATACCCCTTTGGCAATACTGGCAAAATTTCGAACGGGCCACGGGGTGGCTATAGGGCATAATTATTGATCCAAATCTTTCATAGGATCATCAAATATTGTATGGAGGTTACCAAGACCGAATTTCTGATCCGATTCAGTGGTTCGACCCATACTCAGTTTTTTCTTCGGATCTGTGAACATACCCCTTTGGCAATACTGGCAAAACTTCGAACGGGCCGCGGGGTTGCTATAGGGCGTAATTGTGGATTCGATTCTCTCGTAGGATCATAACATATTGTTTGGAGGTCACCAAGACCGAATTGCAGATCCGATTCAGTGGTTCGACCCATACACGGTTTTTCTCCGGATCAGTGAATATACCCCTTTGGCAATACTGGAAAAATTTCGAACTGGCCGCGGGGTGGTTATAGGGCATAATTATGGATTCGATTCTTTCGTAGGATCATAAAATATTGTATGGAGGTCACCAATACCGAATTTCTGATCCGATTCCGTGGTTCGACCCATACTCGGTTTTTTCTCCGAACCCAGTGAACATACCCCTTTGGCAATACTGGCAAAATTTCGAACGGTCCACGGGGTGGCTATAGGGCATAATTATTGATCCAAATCATTCATAGGATCATCAAATATTGTATGGAGGTTACCAAGACCGAATTTCTGATCCGATTCAGTGGTTCGACCCATACTCAGTTTTTTCTTCGGATCTGTGAACATACCCCTTTGGCAACACTGGCAAAATTTCGAACGGGCCATGGGGTGGTTATAGGGCAAAATTATGGATCCAATTCTTTCGTAGGATCATAAAATATTGTATGGAGGTCACCAATACCGAAATTCTGATCCGATTCCGTGGTTCGACCCATACTCGGTTTTTTCACCGAACCCAGTGAACATACCCCTTTCGCAATACTGACAAAATTTTGAACGGGCCACGGGGTGGCTATATGGCATAGTTATTGATCAAAATATTTTATAGGATCGTAAAATATTGAATGGAGGTCACAAAGACCGAATTTTTGATCCAATTCAGTGGTTCGACCCATTCTCAGTTTTTTCTCCGGATCTGCGAACATACCCCTTTGGAAATACTGGCAAAATTTCAAACGGACCATGGGGTGGCTATAGGGCATAATTATTGATCCGAATCTTTCATAGGATCATAAAATATTGCATGGAGGTGAAGAAGACCGAATTTCAGATCCGATTCAGTGGTTAGAACCATACTCGGTTTTTTCTTCGGATCAGTGAACATACCCCTTTGGCAATACTGGCAAAATTTCGAACGGGCCGCGGGGTGGTTATATGATTATGGATCCGATTCTTTCTTAGGATCATAAAATATTGTATGGAGGTCATCAAGATTGAATTTCGGATCCGATTCAGTGGTTCGTCCCATACTCAGTTTTTTCTTCGGATCCGTGAACATACCACTTTAGCAATACTGGCAAAATTTCGAACGGGCCGCGGGGTGGTCATAGGGCATAATTATGGATCCGATTCTTTTGTAGGATCATAAAATATTGTATGGAGGTCACCAAATCCGAATTTCGAATCCGATTCATTGGTTTGACCCACACTCAGATTTTTCTTCGGATCTGTGAACATACCCCTTTAGCAACACTGGCAAAATTTTTAACGGGCCGCGGGGTGGTTATAGGTCATAATTTTGGATCCAATTCTTTCGTAGGATCATAAACTATTGTATGAAGGTCACCAATTCCGAATTTCGGATCCGATTCAGTGGCTTGGCCCATACTCAGTTTTTACTTCGGATCTGTGAACATACCCTTTGGCAACACAGGCAAAATTTCGAACGGGCCGCGGGGTGGTTATAGGGCATAATAATGGATCCAATTCTTTCGTAGGATCGTAAAATATTGTATGGAGGTCACCAATACCGAATTTCTGATCCGATTCCGTGATTCGACCCATATTCGGTTTTTTCTCCGAACCCAGTGGACATACCCCTTTGGCAATACTGGCAAAATTTCGAACGGGCCACGGGGTGGCTATAGGGCATAATTATCGATACAAATCTTTCATAGGATCATCAAATATTGTATGGAGGTTACCAAGACCGAATTTCTGATCCGATTCAGTGGTTCGACCCATACTCAGTTTTTTCTTCGGATCTGTGAACATACCCCTTTAGCAACACTGGCAAAATTTCGAACGGGCCATGGGGTGGTTATAGGGCATAATTATGGATCCAATTCTTTCGTAGGATCATAAAATATTGTATGGAGGTCACCAACGCTGAATTTCGAATCCGATTCAGCGGTTTGACCCATACTCCTTTGGGAATACTGGCAAAATTACGAACGGGCCGCGGGGTGGCTATAAGGCA